>NW_027466957.1:5360000-5567500 GCF_046128005.1 Genypterus blacodes | reverse complement strand
TATTCCCTAGTAGTATCTCCAAACCAAATCCAAGAGTTAATATTTATTGATTAAAGCGTAAGAATTGGATCGGATAGAAACGCACAAATCTGTGGGCTGTCGGGAATTTTAAAGAGAAGAAATCTTTTATTTTAGAAGTGAGTGTGTGAGTGTAAAACCAAAGAGCAAGAGAAAAATCTAACTGCATATATAGATGTCAAAACCATTTTTAATGATTCCTGATTCGACATTCCTGACACGGTAGATACTTCTCCTCCTACAAAACAGGCCTCACAGATCCACAGCCACACAGCAGATTTACCATTTATACCATTAACCAGAAAATTCAGTGTTTTACAAACCAGGATACATTACATGCAAAGGCCGTTAAAGAACGTATAAAGGGTTAACAGGTCAATTGTATTTTTTCCTGAGTTTTGACAAACTAAGCCTCAAGTCCATGGTCATATACTTTCATATTTCTTCGCCTAATAAAACATAAATGAAGAGGTTATAGATCCATTTGTTGACATAAATTCAGTCACTTTAATTACCACAGTTTTAGTTTAGTGTAATTCTGACAAAGCTACGACAATTTCTGCAGCTAACTAACTACTAACTAACATCTGAGTTCAGTTCCTCTGACACGTCTACAGCAAACTAACCGTTACAATTTTACACTACAGCAAGATTTGTACCAAACAGGAAGTGATCAAACGTTTTTTATAAAGCTGTGAGCCGCGTGAGTCTGTGTCAAAATGCACGAAACGTTTCAAACACTCTTTAATAAACAGAGCATGCATAAGAAGGAATGTTAAAAATGTGACTGACCACCACCCACATTAAGATCAATTATGCTGAACCATATTGTTTGACAATGGCAGTGACAGTGTCAGTTATATCAAAAATAACACAAACAAAAGGTGCCTTTCCTTAAAGACAAAGCTTTGGTGAGCCAGTGACAGCAGAGGGAGCTTTCCTCCTCCTGTCCTCCTCCTGGGTTTCCTCATTTTTCTTCCATTCTCCCTTTGATCCTTTAATCTCCCGGCGTCGACTCTGGACCTGCCAGCAGCGACTCGGAGACGTCTCACTTCCACAGCTTCCCGTCAAAGCCTGAGCACATCAGGAGTCACGGAGAAGAATGTGAGTAAAATACACTTTCTCTTACTGTGTCTACAATCGCACAATGTTAAACGTCTGCTCACCCTTATTGCAGTCTTTGGACAACTCTCTCTCCCTCAGTAGGTTGTTTTTGTAGTCTGTGGATAAGACAGAAGGGACACCAGCTATAACACAACAGAGGGCATATTGTTAAATGTAGGTGATGTGTGGGC
This sequence comes from Genypterus blacodes, assembly GCF_046128005.1. Lineage (NCBI taxonomy): Eukaryota > Metazoa > Chordata > Actinopteri > Ophidiiformes > Ophidiidae > Genypterus > Genypterus blacodes. Next base: position 5,566,187 of record NW_027466957.1, on the reverse strand, counting down.
CGGGCTCGCTTACCTGAATTCAGAGGTTGCTGGCTACACACCCGCAGCTCCGTGCTCTCTAACGATATCTCACCTCCACTGATCATCGTCCCCCTGCACAGAAACAAATAACCCTCAGCTTCTGAACTATTTTATTATTAAAATATGCATCGAAACACTGTTTAATATCCTCTGTGTCTTACTGCTCATATCTGCGCAGGTCGTACTCCAGCCCTGAAAACAGACAACACACACTCTTCAATGCCCCTGTAGTCAGATAGAAGCTTGTAACAAGAGGGGAGCATAATGGAGGAAACACACACACACACACACACACACACGCACACACACACACACACACACACACACACACACACACACACACACACACATTTAATACCTCTCTTTTTGCGTCGCCGCGTCAGAACGATGACAGCGGCAACAATGAAGGCCAGCAGTAAGAAGGTTGCCAGGATGTAGCCCAGCTGCTGCATGAAGAAGCCTCGGGGCTCGGGGAGGATGACGTTCACCACTCGTGGCCTCTCCACCTCCTCAGCGCCTAAGGGTCAATTATGAATTTGTTTAAGGGAGGAAGAGTGGAGGAGGATGAGGATGATCTATCAGTGAAATTGACTTGCGAGATTGGATTGACTTAATAGCAGGAAAGCAGGATCAGAATGAAATGCGTTCACTCCCCTTGAAGCTTTGTCTTTGTGTTTGCTTCCATAAGCCCGAGAAAGAGGAGGAGAGTTTGGAGTTAAATGTCAAAATGCTGTTTAGCTCTAATGACTTCCAGACCTGATGTCATGCAGCTGCTTTTTCTTCTTTCCCTCCTCAGAAAAATACAAGCTGACCAGAAAAGAGGGGGAGACGTGTGAGGAGGGAGAGGAATTCTGTCATGCGGTGGCCTGTCTGTCTGTCTGTCTGTCTGTCTGTCTGTCTCTCTGTCTGAGTTTTCCATTAAGGCCAATTTACTTCTTCACACAAACACAGAAGTCGACGTTCGTGCATGTATGGAAAACAAATACATGACACCTCCAACAGGCGGGGCCACAGGGAGCCGGGATCATTTTTATACTCCTGAGAAAACAACGGTCACGGATAATAAATGACCGGACGGGAAGACAGCCACACATTACCACAACTACAAAATCCCCTCTGGGTATGACACACAATCCAATAGGCTCTGTAGAATAACACAAAATCATGTGTTACGCTTCAACTAACTTCTACCAAAAATCGGTTTATAACTTTGCGAGGAATCCTGCAAACAATTACACAAACAGTTTCCTTGTTGTGGTTAAACGCTGCTTCTCTCTGATCGCACTCAGAAGCGAGACAACCAGGGAAAAAGTCTCATAAATATGTATTCACTCAGCGCCTAAGTGAGCGCATGTTTGGTAATCATCACCCGTCATTGTTTTGATGCACTTATTATGCATTCAACTACAAAAACATGTCGGAGTATTTCACCCCTAAACCACAATTATGGCATCTGGACCAGCAGGCAGCAGTTACTCCAATTTCCATTTTCTTGACAGGAGTGACAGGAGTGTGTGTGTTATTGGGTGTTTGACATATGCTGCACAGAGGCCACTGCTGTGTGTTTTTCCTGTGGGATGTGTATCATTAGCAAGTCAATGACGTGAAGGAAAGCATCTTCATTTTTGTAACACCAGGCAGAGTTTAGTTCAGTTGCTGACAGCTCCACAAAACGCTTGCTTCACCATCACTAAGGAATAATGGCCGACTTGATCTTGCCACAAACAACGGAGGCATTACAGTAAAAGAGAACCCCGGAGACTTTTGTAATTGTAGATGATTGTTGTTGAGTCTTTATAAGTGCAAGGAGTTTAGCGTTAATCTGACCAAATTAACCAGGAGAGGTTCACTGACAGTCACGTAAACACCAGCCTCCTTCTACGTGCGCTTCCTCCCAAGGTTCTTTACGAGCTGTGAAATGGGCCGACGCTTCTCTAAAAGAGGGAGGAAGATCCATATTCTAACACGCACCTTCATCCCCTCCCCTTACTTTTGGCTCTTTCATGTCACAGCTGGCCCAGATGTTGAACAGATGCATCTGACTTCCTCTCTGTCGGCCAATCAACATGCCTGAACCAGAGGCACATCAGAGCAGAAAAAAGCCAGAAACGGAGAGAGAAAAAGACGGATAAACAACACTTAAGATATGGCGTGACCAGTCTAGACACGTGGCTGCTGCTTCGCAAAATGGGGTCAGATGCAGGAAAAAACAAAGCAACTGAACCTACTCCCTCAACAATTTGGCTGTTCTTAAAGTCTCCAGCTGTAAAAATGAGCCGTCGCCTAACTGAGAGAAAATGAAAAGACGTCTCCAAGGAAAATGAGACCACTTCCGTTTGAGACAATTAAAGACAATTTACTGTGGACGGCTTATTTTGCCAGAGCTGTTACCAAAACTCCAACTATGACTACTTCTCCAGTTCTTTCTGTCCTTCTGTCTTTCTTTCTTTCTCTTTCTTTCTTTCTTTCTTTCTTTCTTTCTCTCCTTCTCTCCTAACCACCAGCCTCTACATTCCGTCTTTCTCCGCCCCTCCTCAGCTCAAACACAAAAACTGAAAGGTCAGAGCAGAGAAATGGTAAGAACAGGAACTGATTCAACCCACCAAATATGCCTATAAATACGCCTCAAATGAGGAGTGCAGGAGAAGCGTTTTCACACTCTGCACGCTTCAGCCAGCAAAGTAAACACAGCGTATCCAAAATAAAGTCACAACACATTCTCGGGCTTACTCGGCTTGGGCTCGTCGATCCTGGGTGCTGTGGTGGGGACAGAGGGCTTTGGCGGCCCCACGTTCAGCCTGAAGATGCGTCGCTCGTGCAGGCCGCAGTAATGGTGGTGCAGGTGGCAGGAGTACAGGCCCTTGAAAACAGGTTTCAGGTCAGAGATGGTCAGCGAGAAGTCCCCCAGTGTGAAGGCGTCCTCCTCAATGCTCATCTTGTTCTGGGCAAAGAGAGGACCGTAATCCCGGCGCTCTCCTGAGGCGTAGAGGTCCACCAGGCGGTCGGCGGCATCAGGGCGCACCCCAGGGGGCTGGAAGTCCCAGTGGGCCACCTGCTGCTGGTCCTCCTGGAGGCCCTCTCTCCACAGGGGACGCCGGTTTACACAAGGCAACACCACTGAGCTGCCCAACAACACCACAAACACAGTCTTCTCTCCATCCCAGTAACGTTTCTCTTTCCGAGCTGGAAAACAAATGAGAGAAATGGATGATTGGCAGGGGTACTAAGTACTTCACTAGTGTTGTTAAGTACAAATCTGAGGTTTATTAGTTCAGTATCTCCATTTTGACTCATTTGTACCTTTTCCTCACTGTATCAGAGGGTAAGATTGTCATGACTTTGATTATCTAAAGGTAACAATGGAGGCACACAATAACCATCTTTCATTTTGATATGACGGTACATTTTATTGTTGATACTTTTACTTAAGTAGAATTTTGAATGTAGGACCTGTGCCTTTATTTTTTCACAACTTCTGCCTGAGGTAAAGCGTTTGTGTTGTGTGGTGACTTGGTGTCCTTACGTGACTTAGTGACGTTGAGCTGGACTTGAACAGACTGGTGAATCTGGCAGTAGTGATGGTGCAGATTACAAGTATAAACACCTTTGTCAGTAGAAACCACATCTGAGAACAAAAAGCAAGAGAAAACATTCAAACAGCAGTAAATGAATGCAGTAAATAGAGGACATCTATCTGCATGGTGTTAGGGAAAATACAGAAGTCTCACTGTTGAAGCTCAGGGAGAAGTTGCCGTCAGTGAAAGCGGATTTTGAAATGGAAATGCGACCCTTGTTGAAACCATTGTAGAGCCTCTGACGGGCCCCAGGGGACATGTCCAAGATCCGTTCCACAGCGTACTCCGGGGTGCTCGGAACAAAATCCCAGTGCACCACCCGCTGGCGGTCGTTCAGTCTGTCCCTGGTCCACATCATGCGTGGACTGTGGCAGGAAAGGACAGCCTGGGAACCGGCCGGGAGCGTGATATTCTTGGTTTCCACCACCACACCGAGCCTGCTGCCACTGCTCTGGGCCCAAGCTGACACAACAAATACACGCACACGCACACACACACACACACAGACACACACATTAGTACCAGAAATGACCGATACATCAATCATCAAACATGGCTCAGTGCATAAGGAAATATAAACTGTGAGGGGATTTAAATGTCTTACCGCCTGGCAGGAGGAGCACGGCCAGAACTGGAACAGACAGAAACATGCATGTTTACTTTTATGTGAAACTATTTGCTTTTGCCAGATTACATAGTTTTTCCAAACAGATTAGAATCTCTTGACAAAATCTTTAGAAATCCTTGTAATAAGAGTGAAATGGTGGAAGTTGACCTGGATTGAACCCACAGTTCCTGTGATCAACTGGAGCAGATGTGGGTTCAGTTAGAGGCCAGGTTAAAGAAACACAGAACAAAATAGTTTTCTATATAAATAAAGTAAAGCTTCTAAATATTCTCTCAAAAACATAATTTACTGTTTGTGCTTTTCTCACTTTTAGAGACAGAAAACTTTTCCCTTGCCATTTCTAATCCTTTTTCCCTCTGTGCTATTCCGTCGTCTGTTTACTGAAGGGCCAGCAGAGACGCGAGCAGCCAAAGCATACAGAGGCTCTATTCATGCTGGCTGCTGCTGGCTTGTGGCGAGGCTACGATCCTGAGGGGATGAAGAACCCGACTGCTATTCAGCTCACTGCAGTCCCAGTGCCCAGTGTCAAGAGTGCAGCTGCAAACACCTGTATAAGTATGACTGTGACTGCATTACAAATAGATTTTCAATATATTCTAACAAGAGAAAACTAACAATAACTCAGTAAAGTGTGTTTTCTTTATTGCCACTGACATAAAAACCCGTTTGCACAAATCATGTTACTTTAAGAGCATTTTCTGACATTTCCCCCTTTATTAGATCAGTCGACAGCAGAGAGTAAAAGGAAATCCAGTATGTGTGAGGAAGAGAGAAGAGTATCTGATCAAAGAGATGAAATGCATTTCAGACCACCAAGGCAGCACACATGGTCAATTTAAAACCCTACAAACCTAAAGATAACGTGCTGTAAATTGTGCAAGAGTACAAGATTGCAATGCTTTTCATGTGTTACTAATGTTTTGGTCGACATTCCTGGTGTTTTGATCATCAAGTGCTCTACATATGGCTGATTCATGTCATGTGACCACAGGCCACAGACACACGGGGAGAGTGGAGAGCATCACAAACACATTCAGACCTAAACTGTAGTATAGATTATCTAAAACGCACACATTTCTGCAAAGATACAGGAGAGTGTAGAGTGGCACAGAGGACCTCATGCAGTAAAACTTTAGTGGTTTCTCTGCTGGAGGGTATAAACTTTCCTGCAGAAAGAGAAAACAAATGAACGAGGGCCCTGTAATTTTCACTCATCTCTCCTGCAGCAGACACAGCGGCTGATGAGTCAGACTGGTTTAACGCTAAAGACTTAACAATGTGCTATTGAATTACAACACGTAATAACAGACATTAAGCAGACTACCTGCGAAAACTACTATTGTCATTTGTGACAACCCCAGAATCGCTTCAACAGAGTGCAATTACGTAAGTCAAAAGTTGAACTAAAGGGTGAGATGGAACCTGCTGCACAACTAATAAATCATAAACAGACTCCACATATTTCCTGTGATTCAGTGGTGATGTGCGTGTGTGAAGTTGACTCAGCGGCCCGTCACAGGTCGGGAATGAATCTGCCCGGAGCTGCAGAATCAGCAAAACATACAAACACTCACTAAGAGGCCCTGAAGCCGATTGACTCACCTGGAGTGACACAGAAACTCTGCTGCATATTAGAAAACATTCAAGATGTGACTTACAAAAACAGTTTTCTGGGGTTTTAAACCGAAGGGGCTGAATAGTGGAAGTGTGTGTACGTGTTACATTTGTGATCTGAACAGTTTTTGTCTTGGATGTACACATGTGCTTATAAACCTCTAACCCCATCATTGCCTGTAAAGTGCTTATTTACCCAATCAGCACTTCTGTCTTGTATCACACACGCTGCTGGTGTCTGTTCATTAACACACACACACACACACACACACACACACATCGTAAACATGGCTGCAACGGTAATCCCCCTCCTCCACACACACACCGCACTCAAAGCAGCCCACTCGGGGTGAAACACTCATTACTGACACATACAGTAAAATGACTGGTTGCCGGATTGTGCTGACTCGTCTGGTCAGACCGCAGTTAACTCGAAACACATTGGGCAGAAGCCATAAAAGAGCCCACATACGGGCAACGTGAGCGGGCAAAGGCACGTAAAAGACACGCATAGTTTAGCCTCGTGGTATTTATTTTATTTTGTTTTATTGCTCATTTCATACTCCTCCAAATGCGATCATCAGAAATGTAAACATACAAAAATAAATTAGAGGAAAAATTGGAATTCTAGTTATATGGGGGAAAAGTGTGTCAGTAAAGTCTGAAAATCAACAAATGTGGCAACCATGTAAAGACGCCAAAACCAAGTAAAACCGATTGAAAACATCACCTGGAATATGAAAAACACTTTTATAGATGTGATGAAAACATTTATGCTTTGTTTCAAGACAGCAAATGTTAAATCTGGATCCAATTATGGCACAAAGAAAGTTTGTACGTGTTAGAGATGTAAGTAAATCGAAGCACTTACTGTGAAGGAAAGCCGCGTCTTTGATCATCTTTTCTCTCTCAGTGTTGCTGCGGAATGAAAGCGTGACAGAGTGTGTTTGCGTGTGTGAGCATCAGTTCATCAAACTCTTTCCAAGTTCACCGAGCAGAGAGTCACAGAGCACAGCTGGAGTGTTTTCCTGCAGTCCTGGATCTAGGCTTGCCCCGCCCCCACGGTGAACCCCAACACACACACACACACACACATGTAGAGGAATCCTATAGGCTCATGTTCCACCATATAGAAACATATGAGTACATCTTTAACGCACAATACTACAAATACTATCAAAAGGTTCGACCCATCACCAATACAGGACTCAAACGGCTCATCGACAGACAACATTTAGAGACCTTTTGCTCATGCGACATGTCAACTGAGCAACTTGTTTAGAAATTGCAGCTATTCAGAAAAGCAATTCAAACATGAACTGGGAATTCCATACAAGCACTGTCTTTTTTATTTCCATTTGTTGGGTACTAATGGAAAACATTGAACTCTACGAGTGCATCTTTGAAAGACCCACATCCTCGAGCTGAGTTCAGTAACCGAGTGGGAAAGTTTCGGCCGCGCATGCGAAGCAGAAAAAAATATGTATTATTTGCTACGACAGAACATTTCAGCCGCGCATGCGCAGTAGCGAACTTTACATTAAAAAATGACACTAAAAACATAAAAAATAAATTTAATAATTTAGTAATTTCAAGTAGAACAACCCAATATCATTATTAAATTAATTAAATTAAATTAAATTATAAATGCCATCCCAAAATGCATAAACCTGATTGGCTTAGTAGTATCGAGTGGGATGGCATAACTCGCAGGCCGTTTTCCTCTCTAAACCATTACCCTAAAAACTATAAAAGTGGCGCCGGTCATAGAAGAAGTCTTTTAAACCGTAGCCTCTGTTTTGGCTGTAGATCCGGATCCGAATGGGACGGCCTTTGGACCCAGAACAGGCACCTAGGTCGCCTGTTGGTGCCGTTGTGCTCAAGTAATGCTGGTAAACGGAGTAAAAAGTGGTATTTTCTGTTTGGAAATTGTTCGAATCAAGCAGAAATGATTTCATATGGCTCCTCTGCAACTTAATACACCTTTAGGTCAAATTCAAGTGTTCACACAGGACGAACTAAATTGATAAAAAATTAATCGGCCATTTCAGGACTTTCTGAAGAAGCTGTGCCAAACTTTTAACCAGCTCAGATCATTGTGTCCATCCTATATTCTATGATAAACGTTGTAGCGTAACGGACAGAGGTGACACACTTTATCAGTCTTTGCACAATACTGCCCCCTACAGTATGACTAAGGAAAGTGTAGGCAAAAAGCTCCAGAAAATAAAGCAAAGTTCCTGGGCACAGTCAGACCTTTATTGGATAAAGTATACACTTTGTCAAAAATAAAAGTACACGTTAGAAGTTATGTGCCGCACACACACACACACACTCACACTTACACACAGCGTCCCCTCAGTTGTTCCTGAACTTTCTAATGTAAATCTGAGGTGGGCTCCATCCTCCAGGGGCCTCCCTCAGTCCGGCTCGTTTCCAGATCCTTTCTAGATCTTTCTCGAATCGTGTCTGTACAAACAAGCACAAAGGGTTAACATGATGGAAATTCACACGTACAATAGACTGAGTGATTGATATGTTGCTCATTTTGGAAAGTTCACATTGTAACAGAGCACAAAAGGATGGAAAAATGGTTTCCACAGCGACAAAGTCTCACCTGCTTCTTTCTCGCCCGGCTCTCCTTGATTCTTTTTCTCAGGAATCTCGTCCGTTTTTGCAGCTTCTTGTATTTGTGGCGGTTCATCATCCGCCGCCGGATCTTCAGTATATTCTTGCAGCTAAGGGGCGTTACGGAGCCATTCCCATCCTCCAACACTGGAACGGACAAAGGCGGCAGCACCTTCTCCTCCAGCAGCTCCACCTCCTCCTGAGGCAGAGGACACTCCAGCAGGGGAGGGAGGGAGTATCGGAGAGAGAGCCAGCTCTCCAGGGGACTCACTGACAGTTTGCGGGGAATAAGAGCATCCTCCAGCTCTGGCTCGAGTTGGACCCAGCGAGGAGGAGACGTGTGGTTTGCTTCTGTAGAGTAGTTCCTCAGTTTCTGTTTCAGTGGGGAACTAAATGCAGGAAGGAGTGGTTGCACACCTGAAATCTCTCCATGGGCGTGAAGTGCACCTAGTTATCAGAAAAAAACACACATTCATATCAACTGGATCATCACCACTTACAGTGAAATATGAAGTCTTAGATGATGTGTGAAGTCATTACTTACACGTCGCTCTCTGTAGCAGCCTGAGACGAGGAACAAGCTTTGACGCAAACATCTCCAAGGTAGAGATCAATCACATGAAGTCATCAGGAGGGAGTTCGGCTGTCTGTCCTGTTAATAACAGAGCTCTGAGCCCGGCACAGATACAGTGTGAACACACAGACATGTTGGGCCGATATGGGCTCCTTACAACTTCACACATTTCAAATGCACTTTGGCCTAATTCGTTGTAATTCACATACTATTTGACAACAATATTCACTTATCTGAAAGGAACACAGATAATATACAATAACACCTAAAACACTAAGTCACAGCCCTAAATTAAGACTAAAACTGACCCAGGTTGTGTTTATTTGACGTTACCAGCATGAAGATTAGCTTGGGTGCTGGCTAATGCCTGCTAGCTAGCATTTTAGCACCGTCTTGCAACTTTGATGTTTTGAGTAAAGACATCAACAGCAAACTGTCTCTATGTCTACTGTATTTGTTTTTAAGTTAATGTAATAGACTTTATCAGATGATAATTTCGAATTACCTTTAATTCTTCGGTTTACGTCTTCAATGTGACACCGGAGGACAACTTCCGCCGTGTGCCACCTCAAAATTACGGCGCTTCCTGTTTCTGAGAGAGCGTAAAGGTTCCACCAGATCGCCTCCATGAGTTTATTATTATTTTGCTGTGAATAAGAATAAGAATAAGAATAAGAATAAGACTTAGACTTAAAATTGGAATTAGAATTAGACTACATTTTAAACATTATTTCAAACTACTACTTTAATGTGAATTTTGGTGTGTCAATGTCAATGTCAATGTGACATTGTCATGTTATCAATGTTACTTTAAATATACTGATTCTATGCCTTTCTGAGGCTTATATAACACCAGTCAGATTTATGTAAAATATTAAAAGTGGTGCGTGCTGGTGGAGTTGTGATGATAAAAGCTAATTTTTCAATAATTCATGGATCTAAAATCATTCAAGTATGCATTATATTTAAGTATAACGTGTGTGTGTGTGTGTGTGTGTGTGTGTGTGTGTGTGTGTGTGTGTGTGTGTGTGTGTGTGTGTGTGTGTGTGTGTGTGTGTTTGTGTGTGTGTGTGTGTGTCTGTCTGTCTGTCACAGGACCATCAGGCCTTCACCTATACTCTGATGTCCTTGGAGATAAACACTTCAGTAACAGAAGAAAAAACACACTGAGGTTGCAGGTAGGTTGCCTTTCTTGTGGTTTGTTATTCACTCTGTTTAATCTGTGTCCATCCCCTCCCACTGTCCATGCTGTTTCTGTCTGTCTCTTGTCTCCACACCCTTAACTCTCTCTCTCTCTTTGTTGGTGGATAGTTGTCCATACTTACTGCCAGAGCTGTGTTAGTATGGATGTATACATCTAGTTGTACACACACTGACCTTCATTTTACCACACAGAATGGTCAAGGAGCTCAGAAAGAAAGCCTTCATATTTTGTACTGTGCTTTGTGTGCAGATAATTCCTGTCCTTTTGATCCATTGATGCCCTCCATGTGGCCCGGTTAACGAGGGAAGCCGTCACTTTTAGCTCGCTCTACTTTGACATCCTTGCGGTAAACCACATAAGATCATTTATTCATCAGGCTTTTTTCTCATAGCTGTCAGTGACACTGTTGGATATGGTACAAATCCAGCACGTGGGCGTTTCACGGCAGGTATTTTCCCAATGTGCCATTCAGAATACTGCATTTGTGTGCAAAGAATATGAACAAAAAACATGTCAAAAGATAAGAAATGAGTCTGCAGTGATTGATGTGATCCCCACAAAGGGACAAAGGGCATTTATTTAAAATAAAACAACAACAGAACATTCATTTCATTGTCAATTCTTCTGGTTATTAACTTTTAGCATTACAACTAATCCGTGCACAGTTTGTGATAAGGCAACTGAAATGATTAACAAGATATTTTCCCTTTTACAGAACAGTCTGGACAACTTTGAAAACAATTTTATTCCAAAATGTATTTCAAAATAATATCTTAAGGTACGAGTACGGAAATAAGACAACAATAAACCGCGGACTTGGCAGTAATTTGATGGTGAATCTCATTTTAAATCTATAAGCCTATATACACTATCTACTCCAACTTAAAATTCTATTTATAAAATCAGTAGTTGTAGATGGAGTAATGTTCACACCTTAAAAGCAAATAAATATGAACTTTATTCACTTTGATGGCATTGCAAATGTACAACACTGACAAGAGAGCTGAGCCTTGGAAACGTCAGAGCTTTACAGATGACAACATTACAGTTTACCCCGAAGCAACACACATAAGCATACAACAGGATGCAGGATGTAGTCACCTGGTGCAACCACAGAGGTAAAGTATAGATGCACACCACAAACGCCACCCCAAATGAAACCAAATCAATAAATAAAACATATATTTTCAATAAAAATAACTCTGAACATCATGTAGAGATTGGTGTCTGTGCTAAACTGGACCGATCAGGCTGACAAAAGAGTTAAATTGATCATTGATGGATTTGTCCAAACGTTACAATTTACAACAGACTATACAGACAGCGCTCAACAAGGACGGCAATACAACAGCATTCTTTTTTTTTCGTGAATTTAGTGTGTTCAAAAAATGGTGCAGAATGTAAACATGTCTCCGGTGTAATCCGATACGTCCATCCCGTTATCACTTACAGGCCGCGTGAGTGACAAAGCGAGGTCAAATAAATATGAGGGATGAATTCATTGCATGTTTAAGTTTAAGGCCATGTCAGTTCATTCACAATTCACTTTGACACATCATCATATAAAGTTTGATTTCATATTCAAGAGATTTCGCTCCTCTGCAGCTGTACAGTAGTTGAAGTTGTCAACTTTATCACTCATAGATAAATCAACCTTCTGATTGACCACAACCGTTGATGGTTTTGTTGCTAAGACGCTGCATTCTCCTTCCCGCAGTCTCCACAAAGAGCTTATGTCTTTACCCTGTACAGCCAACACATCTTTTTTTTTTATCAAATAAAACTATTCAAGAGTGCTCTGGAAACAAAGGTCACGTATAAAAATACAACTAGGCAATCGATGTATGAACAGGTAAAGAACAGAGCGGAGGGGAACAATGCTGTGCAAAAAGCTGGCACCTCCATCTTGAACCGTCTCGGGTCTGGGAACGCTGCACTCTGGCATCACGGACCATCGGACTGCCAGGGCTCCGCCTACTCTTCCTCCTCTTCATCTGATTCCTCATCTCACTCCTTCTCCTCATCGGTCATGGTGAATGCCTGCACTCTTCTCATCTCCCAGAAGGATTGTGATTTATGGGAATGCTTTAGGACGGAGAAATTCACGGTCAAAACTCACTTATAAACAGTTATTGTGTGAGAATACACAACACCTACAGTACTTTACAAAATTGTGCTGATAAATGGAAAATAAACCTGAAATTTCTTAACATAAAAGAACAAATTAAGGAATGCTGTATTAGTAATTCCTAATTTGTTTTAGATTAACACAGATGTGCTTTTTCATTGTAGAAATGAATACACATGAATACAATCTTCTGGTTTGATATTTCAACTTTTTGCCATTGGAGAGTGAAGGTGTGTGTGAGGGTACAGAGAAATGTCTAACCTGAACAGGGAGATCCACGATACAACCAGGTGGGTGGAGCTAACAGCTCTGTACACAGAGATGCACAAAGAGCAATGAAAACAACAAAAAAACAACAGAGCAGAACTAAATGTCAGCAACAGCAAAACAGGAGCAACTCATCACCTCAGGGCAGAGCAAGAGGGACAATACAGGTGCAGGATCAATGTGATGTCATGACAACAGTGAATACAACAACAAACACACTTTTTATACGAGAACATTGTCAGAGATTTGATCTAGAGCGAGGACAAGTTAGACTCACGGATGACGACTGATGGTCTTGTGGTCTTTCCAGTTTAATACGGATCTCTGTCCCCTTGGCTCGCTCACTTTTCACAGGCCCTGCAGCACAGACCAACACCGTCACCACCAGAGCAACCAATGTGCGCCGTCTCCTCATCAGCCATCAAGGATACGGAAACAAAGATCACGTCTTCCATTCCGCTCCTACATCCCCTCTCACCTGGGGAGCTACCACGACTTGTGGCGCTGGTGCTACTGACGCTGTCCTCCATCCAGGGGGCGTAGGTGAAGGAGTCTCGCTTGTGTGGCGTCCCGGCCGATGACAGACTCTCCTGTGGCAAAAATCAAATCATTAAAGTGTCTAAATCTCTCACACATTTCCCCTTTAGCCCTTATAAGTTACTGAATGCCTCAGGGTTCAGTCCTATTTTGATTATATTATTCCTGTGTTGTAATATTAACAATTATATGTTTGATAAGCTCTATACAAATAAGACATTTTCAGCATAGGCTTGATATTCGTGGCACTCACCATGCCTGTGTCGTAGTCCTCTGTGTTCTCCGTCTCATTCTCCTCCACCACACTGGCAAAGCTGCTGGCGTTGGAGGAGGAGCGCGAGAGGTCATGACCCTCGGGGATGGACGGGGCCCTGCCGCCTAGGTAAGAACTACAGCCTGGGTTAACCACTCTCCACCACACCAAAGCCTGATTTGATCAAACCAGATACACACCCACGTATATCAGCGTCTGTTATACACACCTGTTCTTGGTGGTGAGCGCCTCAGGAGAGCTCTGATTGGATGAATTGTCCGATTTGGGGTCCTGAGAGACATGGCCGCTGTCGGGGGTTTTCTGGGTGTTTGGGGGGCTCTGCCTACTGCTGCAAGAGACACGAGGTGTAGAATAAGCAACAACATCAGGTTAAGCAACAACATGAGACAGACTTGATGCAATCTGGTTCATGAATCTTCAGGGATGTTTGTGTTTTCACCTCCTCTCCTGGACCTCCTGGATGTTTTCTATTCCGATGGCACTGCTTCGCCTGGAGCTGAAGGGTCCAGACTTCTTCCTGGTCGGGCTTTTACCAGGGATTATCAGAGACTGCGAGGGAGGGAGGAGAAGCAGTAAGTGTCAGAGTACGAGTCTGAGTCTGAGTCCTCTTAGATATCTGTGAGTGATGCTATGTTTTCATTGGTGCCTATCAATCTGTTCTTTTATTCCTGAGGGGAATGGATAGTTAATTTGACAGAAGACTCTAGATCTCATGTCACGTTGAGGCTGAAGAGTAACAGTGCCTCCCTCGAGACATTTCTCTCATGGAAAAACACAGTAAAAGTATGCACTTAGTGGCTTAACCTCAAGCCCCAGTGCCAGTCTTTCAGTTAGAACAGAGCACACTATGATGGGAGATGAAAGATGGATTGAATAGCTTCAGGGCCTATCTCTAAGTATGCTGACTCAGCGGCTGCTTTGTTCATTCAGTCTCCTCTTTAAAGCTCAGAAAATGAGGATTTGAAAAAGCCTTTTTTTTTTGTATTGTGATTTCAAAGAAGAAGATGAAGGTGCTTTCTTTCCCGAATTTAGCTGAAAGGGGCATTTGATTGTTAATATTCATAATTTCAAGCAAAAAGGAGAAATTAACATATCGGAATTCAGAGGAATCTATAGAAAGTGAAAACTAACTACTAACATAAAGCTGATCAGGTGATTGTTATGAAATATAGAGGAGACAATCTGAGGTAAAGCAGCCTTTAACATACATTGCATACTGTTCTGAATGTTTGGTCATGATGCAGTGAAGCCATGCAGACAGAGAGAAGCAAAGAGAAAGAGCCAGCGGGAGTTAGAGTGTAGTTAGAATTAGACATGAACCTCTTCTACTGTTCCTATCCCTATGGCACTGCCTCGACGTCCATATTTACTGGGACTTTTGCCTGGGACAAGCAATGACTGAGTCACACAGGGAGAAGACAGAAAGAGAGAGAGAGAGAGAGAGAGAGAGAGAGAGAGAGAGAGAAAGAGAGAGAGAGCGAGAGCGAGAGAGAGAGAGCGATGATGATGACAGAAGACAAGGGGGGGGGGGAGTTCAGGGCGGAGAGAAAACATAAAATATTAACATATAAATATGAGATATCATGCAGTAAGACATGTTGTTCAAAAAAAATACAAAGCAAGTGTTAACAATTCAAAGCATGTTAAAGACAGATGGACATTTTGGCACCATGGGCACAACACGGGCAGCTGAGGGGGAGAGGAAGATGATGGGCCTGTTTAGTGAGCCTGTGGGACACAGGATGAAGAAGAGAGACAAACAGCAGAGGAGGACAAACGTTATGTTATACACACAAGGTTTAGCAGGGTTAGAGATAAAAAGGCCAGTCACAGATTATTAGTTTTAGTAATTAGTCTTATGTCAATAAATTCAAGACGAAATTGTATTGATAGTGATTTAGAGGAACTGTTGTTCTCAGCAGTGCATATTGACACTATTGATGATGAAATGTAAACAGAAAAATGCATACTTTTCCATTTCATATCACTTCAATTAAATCCAGCTCCCTGAATTCCCTGAATTTCTCAAAATATGCAAACAAAACAAGCAAGTACACAGTGAAGTGAAAACCTTGCAACTACAACTGTGGCAAAACTCGTTGTTTATGTTCCTAAACATTATTGTTGTGTTCTGTTCATCATTCATCATGTCCATTATGCAGGATGTTTCATTATTATTATTTAGGCTTTTCTCGAGTTCACATATGAAGATACAAGGTTTTCACCTACATATACAATGGAATCTGTACATAAGTGTTATTAGGAATATTCTGTAAACATAAAGAGTCTAGCACAAACTGCAGCTTGCACACACACACACACACACAGTCAACAAGTCAACTCACATCCATTAGAAATCAGGTGAGATCTTGTGAACAATGCAGATGCATGGGGATTGAAGTACTAACAAGTGTTACATTAAAATCAGAAGCCACTGTAACCCTGGAAAGAGCTTCACCTCATGTAGACGTCTGTGAGTGTCAGTCACTCCATCTCGTGCAACTGTCGTGACGTGAAAACACATTTTTAAGACGCAGACATCAATGCTTCACTGGACGAGTGTGCGGTGCTGCTCTGTGAGACGTTAGTGCGGCAGGCAGGCAAGTGAGGGAGAGGGGCAGGAGCTCTACCAGAGCTGCTGGGAGTTATGAGGGAGGCAGAAGGAGCGAGACTCGCCTCACTCAACACCATGAGGACTGTACTTACTATCCCCGGGAATTTGGGACTCTCTGTAGGGTTGTGGTTAAAGTTGCCGCTGAGACTAGTGGAGACTGTGTTTGCCTTCTTGAATGTGAGACCCATGGTGTCCAAAGACTGGCTTCTGCTGCGGATCACCCGCTACAGAGAAAGACGAGGAGGAGGAGATACATTCAGATGGTGCTGACCTGCGTGACCCCTCGCCGTCCACTGCACGGAGCTACAGGCCGAGAGGAGCCTCTGGGCTGAATACTGATGACGACAGCCAGAGATCACTTAACTTACTCTAATCCTGATAGACAAGGAAGCGGCAGAAAACACCAATTACCAAGAGGGAAACTGATATTAGTCGTTAGGTTCAGGTGAGCGGTAAAAGAAGAGAAGGGAGTAGAAAGGCCGAGGTGGCTTGCAGATGTCTGACCACACTTTAAACATAGCCAGGAGGAGTTTAAGAACCAGTGCACCTCTTTGCAGGTATGGGAGAGAGGGGAGAGGAAGCATCTGATGGTGAAAAGAAATCTATCAGCTCCCTTTGGTTTGACTGATCAGGTGAAGGAATGATACATGTGAGTGAACAGTGGGGCATGCAGAGATCACAACAGCACAACACAGCTGGGAGGAGAAGCTGGGGAGCCAAGAGTGGTTTAGTCCAACATGGAGACAAATGATCAAGCCCATACAGACAGGGACAATCCTGAAAGACTGTCAGAGAGAAGAAAGCCCTTTGAACATCCACAGAGGAAAACATCAGACAGCTGGAAGGAAATCCTCTCTACTTGCCACGTACTCTATATATTGTACAGCTTTAAACCTGCAGTACATCATCCAGTGCTGTCACTAAGAGTAAAACATTTGTGTGAGTAATGTTTAGCCTCTTTGTATGCGTTGTATTTGGTTGTTTGTTCCAGTGCAGCAGCAGGAGGCTGAGTGAGGCTGGAGCATGTGGCACTGCCCCAACTTCCTCTCCTGCCTCTCCAATTACCTTGAAGGACTCAAAGAAACCCCCGCCTCCTCCACTCCCGTTTTCCAGCTTGTCATCCTCTCCTCCGATGCCCATCATGGCCTGGCTGTTCACGTGGAGCTCCTCATATAGCGTCTCCAACAAGGCCGAGCGCGTTCTCTCCTTGCACGCAGACGCAGAAACACACGTTGAATCATTGAGACTGTGTATACGTTTGGATGCACACTTAAATAATAAAAGATTTTCAGCAACTCACCTCTAATTTGGCAAACTTCTCAGCTTTGTAGCAGGCATACTCTGCATTTATAAGCTTAGTGAAAAGGAATTCATGGAATTCAGGACTCTGTGCAGAGAAGAGCAGAGAGAAGACATGATGATGGAACCTGAAAAGATGAGAAGATCCAGAAAGGGGAATTCATGTGTGCACGTTGTTCTTCCTCTTACTTTTTTAAAGATGGCAGGGTTTGGGAGTGCTGGGCCAAAGAAAGGCACATCATCCCGTGCTGTCACTGACACCTGCGGGTTCATATTGACATTCGCGTCACTTTAGCAGAGGTTATAATAGCACGTAAAGCCATCTTATCAACAGGAGAGATAGAATGCATCACCTTGTAGAGGACATTTTCAGTGCAGGCGTTCAACACTTGAACCACGACATAGGCGTGAAGGAAGTTGGAGGCGATCATGTCTGGAACAAAAGGAGTGTTTTCCTCTTGGAACACAATGGCCACAATATCATTCCCTATGTGTCTCTTTCTCTGCAACTGCAAGACAACAGCGACTAATCACAATCAATACTGATTTATAGTTTCATGGGTGTGTTATTCTTAATAATGTGGTTAATGTTAAACAAACAAACAAACAAACACAGTATAAAGACGTATTTCTTATAACATCTTAACCCACGTTCACATCTGAGCCATGTGAATCACCACCAGGGAGCGCCGTATCCCCTGACGACAGCTTAAAACACCAGCCCGCACCAACGTGTTACACACCCACTTCTGCTGGAAAGTCTGACCTTATATTGCAGCGCTGTCTGTGCAAACCACAGAACTGCTGTGCAAGCTTTGGTTTATTAACCCGCGTGTGTGTGTGTGTGTGTGTGTGTGTGTGTGTGTGTGTGTGTGTGTGTGTGTGTTTGCCGTGAATAATAAGACCGAGCGGGTAGATGACCCAGTTGTGTGAGGAAAGATGGTGCATCTCAGCTTCATATTACAGTAGGAGAGAATGGAGTTCAAAGCACGCACCAATAATGATTGTTTACCGATTATCATAGCAAACATACAGAATATAGCCATTGCGTGTCAGTGGAATGAAATGGAGGTGTGTTCATGTGGCGTTGTGTCACCGTACCTGCTGCATGTCGCCCTCCGTGTAAGGCAGCTTGGTGGACACATGGAACATGACCTCTTTGTTGCAGTAGTTGCAGTAGACGGACTCGGTGCCAGTCTGCCCGTGATTCACATCCAAGCCACCGCGGAAACTGCGAGAACATAAAGCCGCCGCCGCCGCCATCATCATCATCATCATCATCACATCACAGCCAGCTCCATATCACACGACTTACTGTACAGTCAGTCTCTGGTTGTACGGTGGAGTGTGTCGAGCCGTCAAACCACAATCAGGCCCTCACCCTTTAAAGTTGTGCAGCTCAATTTTCTCCCCGAGAAACTCCAGAAATTCCTCAAAGGCAGGACTCTCCTCGCTGTTAACGAACAGCTCTTCCTCTGATGTCTGAAACCAGTACAAGAAGAAAATCAAAGCGGCGGAATACATATTGATTGCCGCTGCATGATTAATGTCTCTCACAAATGTATCAGCGCCATGAGGACAATGTCTGAGATCACATTGTGTGTTTCTGTGTTTGCTTTTAAGAAGACAGAAGTGGTTCAGATGTGTAGATTGTAATTGGAGAGCGACTCGTACGGTGACCTCTGATTATCTATTGTCACAGACTGAACACAAAAGCGGATGAAAGAAAGAGGGAGCTTCCACTGCCTATTGTGTCGTTCTGTTTTGCTTCTCTTCTGCTGTATTCCTATTTAACCAGCATGCCTTTCTCTAATTAGCACCCCCAATTGGGTAGAAATGTCATTCTGAGGGAGAATGAGTGTCCCCGAGTGCTGCCGTGTAGTGGCCCTTGTCGCATATACAATGTAATCTAGGCTGTAAGAGATCAACCGCGTAGATCACCACTCGCTGAGATGTCCATTCAAAGGCAGAAGGGCCCTCAGATAAGCATACGATAGCTCTTCTGCTTCCGCATAATAAACACAAGCATTGTAAATGAGAGGGAAAACTATAGCCAGCCGCACTGAATGGACCAGAGTGAAAGCCTTCATTAATGCTGAGGAGGAGCGAACGCAGCAAACTTACAACATCTACATGCTGATTGTTCCTGCAGTGAACCCAGTGTATGTAAGTATGAACACACTGCATGTAGCACACACAGATACAGGAGTTATGGCTCACCTGTCCAAACTTTTGATAAATGACCCCGAACTTGAAATTATTGTTGATCACATGTTCATCGAAGGTGACGATAAGCCTCGAAGCCTGAGGAGGAAACCGTTACATTAGCAACTCGTTCATGGGACACACACCAATATTGGTTGTACAAACAGTAAAAGACAGAGGTAATACAAATACTCCCTTACTCTGGGATAGAGGACGGGGCAAAAGCGATCTACGTTGACCTCCTCACACACCAGCTTGGATTAAAGAAGGAAGAGAACGTGGAGAAGTGTTCAGACGAGATCAAACGGACAAAGCTACGAAGATCTAAACATCCAACATGATTTGAGGAAAGGACATGTGTATTTTTTGTGAGTAAACACATTCGGCTGTCTCACCTTTGCCATTTGGACGGCGTTGGGAAATTCAGTCAGGCAGGAGATGGGGATGACATCATGGTATGTTTTCAGCTTGGTCCTGCAGCGGTAATAAAATGATTCACGTTGTCATACGGGAAAGAGATCATCCGGTACGGACCATCATCAAACTTCCCCATCCTCGCCTCCTCCTCCTCCTCCCCTTCATCCCCACCCACACACTGGCCTAAATAGTCCATCTGTTACTCTGCGGTGGAAGCGACGGCGCTGTTGACACTCTTGCCGGCTTTATGACTCTGCCGATAACACTGTGCCAGGGAGGATGTGTTTATCAAGTCGTTACAGAGGCTCGCGGAGGAAAAGTAGGATTTATCTATTCTATTTCCCATCAGTTCCCGTCAGCGCTGCATTCTGTTGCTGAGTTACCTGAGCATTAGGCGGAGATGCTCCTGGTCACCGATCACATCATATTTTAGCGAGAACACCAGATGTCCCAAAGCATTGTCCACTGAATAGTAATTGAAGTGTTCCTGGTGGCACAGTTCAAGGACACAACCATTAGTATGAGGCACACGCACACACACACAGGCACAAAACACAAACCCTCCATTTACTTCAATAATTTTCCCATATCTTTCCCATCTGAGTTCTCGTCTATTTTCTACTGCTCGGCAGATCGAATTTGTTCGTATCAAGCAGGCGTATAAGAACAGGTGGCAAAGCTTAATGCGTCTTCATTAGCAACAGTGTGTTGCGTGCCAAACACTGACGCCGGATCCCAGTTACTCTACTGGGAGACACTAATCGCTTATTCGTTTCATTACTATAATAAGCAAGAAGTGAAAATATCATCAAATATGCGTTGAGAGTAATGAGGCTCATTTGAGGAGGAAGGAAGCTTTTATGTGGAGACATTTATGAAACCGCTTCACCGAGCTTACTTTGTCAGCGCTCCTACAAAGCACTTTTAAAGAATTTGTAGATCAAAGCCTCATTAAGAAATAAACAGGATTATTTATAACCCCGTCATTATAATCAATTGCACAACTGCAGCTATACAAAAATGCAGCCAAAGACGAGGATGATCTGTGTGTGCGGTGCACCGGCTGACCTTGCCCAGGAAGTGTTTGCGGTAGAGCGTGGCTGTGGTGTTGCACTCCAGCTTGGTTCTGGTGTTCGGGGACAGAGGCTGCAGCTGCTCAGCATCCGCTGCGTCGCTCAGCTCGTGGTTGGTCCCCTCGATCCAGTAGCCTCCAAACTGCGGCAGGAGGATGAGAGGGAAAGGGCTTCTTCTGCCCAGCACCTGTTCAAATGTGTAAAAACCATAAATGGGACACAAATCAACCAGTATGAGGAATCTCAGAGAAGTGAGGGAAAGTCACCGGCCTACCTCGTGAACACTGGGATATGGAATGTAGTCTTCCTCAGTCTGAAAAACAGGGGAAAATCATTATTAACCATTATTTGGCACAGTGACATTTCAGATACTGAGGAACTATCCTACGAAGAAGAACTCATAATCTGACTATCATAATATTGCTTCCTTTTGTGCCAATATTTCACTCTGAGCGGAGCAGGTGGCACTATTTCAACAATAACTCTGTTGGTGCAGCAATCGCAGAATTTGAGAGCACTTCTCTGCATTATGGCTCATATTCCCTGTGTGCAGGAGCCATGGGTTTGTTTAGGAGAGAGCGAGGGGGGCGATTACTGTCATCCTGTGTACACACGCTGAATCTCACGTACTTTGAGAGTGGGAGGAAAGGTGCATCTCTGTTCATCCATCCTGTTGCCCTGAGAGAGGAGAGAGAGAGAGAGAGAGAGAGAGAGAGAGAGAGAGAGAGAGAGAGAGGTAAATGTTCAGCCGTGACATCAGCTGGCACAGCATGAAGCAATGCAGTCACCATGTTCCAATTTACCAAATAGAAAACAAACTGCGAGAAAATGATGAACCTTGCGTAACACACACACTCCCAGGAGACGCAGGGCAGGCGACAGAGAGAGACGCAGGTGAAAGTGTGCGTAGAGTAGGGGGCGGCTACAGAGGGTTAAAGGCTGCTAAAGAGTGTCAGTCGGTGCCTCAGCGAGCACAGAAGAGATGCGGTAATGAGACCGCAGGGATTAAAGATATGCAGAACGTGAGTGTCACTCGTAAGGACCCGAGACGCAAGCGTGTACGTGTGTGTGCGTGTAAAACAAACATGGAGATAACAAACACATTTAATTACCGTCTTTGACACTTTAATGAGGCTTAATCTGAATGTGCGTGTGATTTTACCTAGCTGACACACTTATTCCTCACACACATGCGTAAAACAGAGCATAACACTGTTGCTTATTCATTCAGATGAGCTCTTTCATAGTTACTCTTCGGTCTGTTATGTTTATAGGGCCAAGCTCCAGTTTATCAGGTGAGTTAATGAGGCTACAGTGCTGTCAGTCAAAAACTAAGAAAGACACAGCGACACATCCTAGCGTCCCTCCTCTGAGGACATCTGGGCCCAGTGTCCTCTCACGTGTGCAGAAAGTCAAGCGATCGGATACTGAGGAGGGGGAAATGAGCTCGACCGCAAACTGGATTAGTTCAGAGGTTTGCTTGGTGAGTAGAGTTTAGAAGAAGTCGAGACGGAAGGCGACAATTGAATCCTTCAGCTTACCTGCATTTTTTCAATCATTTCAAAAAAATCGCCCGTCTGGAGAGAGGAGAATAAAATGAAGACGTCATTAAACATTGAGTAGTTTTGATGGATGCTGTTTATTTTAATTGTTGTAGCATCATCAGAGCAATTTCTGAGAACGTTGTCATAATCTTGAGCAGAACCTTCATCCTGTGACTCAAAACTCTGATGTAACTGTTGCAAAACATGTTATGTCATCCGTTCTCATGTTCTACTCCAAGTATTTATCCTAAGCGAGTTTTACCTGATCCAAGTGTGTGACTTGTTGTTACACAGTCATGAGTGAGCAACCTGCTTTTCCAAAACAAACCTACCCAATTCATCTGAGCCCAAACGCGACTCAGCTGTAATATTCTCCTCCTAACAAACGTCCACGTATCTGTCCTAATCTTAACACGGCAGAAAACGGTGAATGACAACAATCCACACGGGCGCCGGCCTGAAAGTTTTGGCGTGGCGACTGTGAGGCGCGCTTGGTTAAAACTCTGATAGAGTCGAACAGTTTGTGTACAGAGCAATACTGTCTTGGCTTTCAGCGCGAGTATGAGTAAAGTCCTCCGCCATGTGCAAACAACGGCTCGCCACAAGCCCTGAAAGCAAATACACCTGACTTCATTGACATTATCCGCAGATTAGAGCAGAATGAGGAGCAGCAATGTTAAACCAAAGGTGACATCGCTTTTCATCTTAAATAAAAGACACAGAGATCCCTAACATGCATGTGTATATATATATATGACAAAGGTACAAAGGTATGTCTGACTGCATGGAATATTCGCATCATAACAAACTGAGTGGTTCCCCTTCAAACACCTGTTACGCCACTTACATTTCATCAGTCCAATCAAAACTGCAGCAAAACTTTCCAGGTTTGCCATCAACAAGTCTTATCTCCATCAGGCCTCAGTCTGTTTACTGTCAAAGCCATGTTGTGTTTGCAAATGGAATCTTACTTACATGGCACGGCTTCCTCCGGCGCGCCTTTGTCACCACCGGAACACTAAAATGCTCTTGATGATTTTTATCCATTTTGTGGCTTGCCTCCAGCTCCGAGAGGTTTTTGGATTAAAATCAAGCCGACTGCTGTGTCTTTGTCCGGCACCAGACTCCTACCTGTGTCCCACTGTGACACAAAGCTGTGGCTGCATCCCCGGTCGTGACTGTCTTGACTGACGAGGCAGCGAAAAGAGTCCTCAAGCTTTTACCCGTCTGTGTGCAGCAGACATGTCCGATCACCAGCAAGAGCATTTGTCTCAGGTTGCAAAAAAAAATCTGCCTTGAAGTTAGTGATCCTGCGATTGAAGCTGGAGGAGTCTTCGCTCTCTTGAGCAGTGTGAGAGGACAAACACTGCACCATATGTGTCATTAACAAGTTGTCCTTGTGTTTGGGGTGGGAGGTGGAGCACAGTCAAGTTCCTCCACTCACACAAACCAGTTCTTTCAACAAACGCTGTTTAAAGCAAACCAGACAAGGAGCGAAGGAGACAGAATGCAACCTTTTTATGTTTTGTGATCCAAGAAGAAAAGCAACAATGACCACAGCGATGGGGGGAAGGTTGGGGGTCCGTGTGAGACCTCTCATTAGGAGAACTAAAAGGAAATTCAATGTGCAAGAGCTCCTCTTCCCTGCAAACTTGGCAGCTACCGATCTGTGCTTCCACACACACACACTCAAGCACACAGCTCATTAAAACACAGCGCAGCACCTCAAGAATGAGGACGCATGAAATCAAACAGATTCAGAGGCTTATTTGGTCACATTGTTGGACGTCATGTCCTTAATGAACCTGATACTTTTGTAAACCCAAACTTGGTTCCGGCTGATTTGGCCAAGATGATTAATGTGTTTGTGTACTGTGTGTGTGTGTGTGTGTGTGTGTGTGTGTGTGTGTGTGTGTGTGTGTGTGTGTGTGTGTTTGTGTGTGTGTGAGAGAGAGTGTTTCCGCTGCCAGATCTGTTGTGGGCTGATGTGAATATGTGGTGTTATCATTCTGACAGTGATGCAGGGTGGTTTGAGTTAGTCAGGGATCATAGGACCTGCTGGGGTCAATTGCAGATTGACCTGGTTTTAGCAAAGCTCCGATTAAAGTGATGCCTCCTCTCTTGAGTCTTGCTCCAGTAAGCTCTTATTACGCAATAACACTATCATCCTCCTATATCCTGCATTATATTAGATGCTCCTGGGTTTCTAAATCAAAGGGCTGACTTATAAGATTAAATACTGATCAACTTATTGTTAACTGCTCAGTAAATCCTGGGGGAAGAAGGTTTCCTCTGTACGGTGACGAAACATGTAACTGGGATGTTTGCCGGTCCTCTACAATGTGATGGTGAAGCTGCAGAAAACATTCCCATGAATCCTTTTCTCTTTCCGGCTCCCTTATCCACACAGATGAAGTCAGCTTGCTGTGAGCTCCGTCCGAAGTGCAGCAGACCTTAGAAAACCAATCTGACAAGAGCGCAACTGTTTCTCTTTCCAACTTCCCAGAATATCCCTGGGAGATCATTCCCTACAATCGCATATTGAAATGGTCAAATGTGCCAAAAAGTGACCATCCTTACAGAACACTGCCAAAATGTCCTTTAACAGCTACTGCAGCCCTCTAATAAATGCTCTTTTTTTTGCAACTTCAACGATTAACAGTAAGTAAAATCCTTTTTTCCCGCATGATTTGTCCCTAATGATGGAAATAACATCTGGAAGTGAAAGCTGATACATAAATGCTGAAAATCCTGAAACTGAAGACAAATTTCAACTCTAGCTTAGTGCAGTAACATTTGACTTCTTCCTCTGTGTTTTTCTGTCTAAGCAGATGATCGTCTCTCCTCTCTTTGTGTCTCCAATAAATCCTTCATTCATTCAAACGCCTGCAAAAGAACAGTCCACTACTTTATAAAGACCATGAAACAAACATGACCTCCTGCTTAAGACTTGCCGGGTAACAAATGAGCCCCACAAAGCCTTCTTACGCGTTCCTCTCATTCATCTCCGGTGACGTACAGAAGATAATTGATGTAAAAAAATATTCAGACAGGCTGTGTATTGTTTGTTAGGCTCGGAGTTAGAAATTGTCAAAATCTGACAATTCCCACCTAAAAATAGATTCCCATTAATTCAGTCAGGCACACATAATGATCCCAGTCATGACGCTCCGCACAGTCTGATTATACAAGTTAAAGAAAAGATGACAGGGGAACGGAAATCAAAGCAACTCAGCAAACACACGACAGAGGTCTGATGTCATCAGAAGGGATTAGATACAAGACTACGAGTGCAAATCCGCCAGAATGCAGAGCAGAGACAGAAGCAGGTGCAATGACGAGATGAGACGAGGCTCCTGACAAAGATCACACGGTGAAAGGTCACGCCGGGGGCTATCCGATAAGGTCAGGGGTCAAAGTGCGAACAGCAGGTCCCTCAACACCCCCCCAACCCCCTTCCTTACCTTATGGAATGATGCGGTGCTGTATGAGACTGTGGGTTGGAACAGCTGGGGCTCTAGTGTTGCAGAGATGCGAGGTTCACTCCCATCTTGTTTCCTACGAGGAGAAACAAAGGCGAGAGAAGGTTCGGTCAGAAAAGGCAGGATGAATGAGACCAAAAAGCCCCCTGATGTTGGAGATGAACTAACACTTATACAGGAGATCTGAACAGTATCTGACTGTAAAGCGTGTTGCAACTTTATGTGTTTAATAAAACTGATGATTAACTTAGATTAGCTTTAATATTATTTACTGAATACAACATATTTTAACACAATAGGATTTGGGGTGGATTATATTGTAAACAGCAGAAAACCAGTTGCAAATTAAAACTTCAGCGATACTCTATGTTTACTGGGTACCATCTATTTCATCTATATGTTTCATTCTCCTTAAAAATAAGAGATTATACCCAGCAGAGCCACACACTTCTCAATACTTCCATTGCTCTCATATCCAAAATATTCCCATGCATGAAGTATCTGACCGTTAAAACAGGTTATGCGTGACGACATCAGTTCACATGATTCCCTGCAGACATCACCTCATTCCCATGGGGGAAAGTTCTTAATGTCTTTTATATTGGGATCCATTCAAACACAACGTCTCTGCGCTCTTCCCCCGGGGAGCCAAATTCAGTAATGCTCCTCTCATGCAACATTTGTCACGCTCCTTCCTCTCTGTATCAGAAATCGATAACTCTGCTGATTATGGTTGCACTCCTGACAATCACATTTGTGTTCAGCGGGCCAGAGTGGACCACAGGGTATCAATCGGTTTGATTCATTTAACCAATCTCACGCACGCAAAGTGATGGATTATGTTCAAGCGAGCCTGAGTTATAGAAGGGATAGAATACACGTGCAGTGACGATATTACTCAGATCCATCAACCAGAGTGATGTAACCAGCGTGTAGCAGTAATGACTCCAGTGGATCACAGCGGCTAAAAGACTCAAAGTTCCACATGAAGACATGATGCACATGAGAGTGAGAGTGAGAGTGAGAGTGAGAGTGAGAGTGAGAGTGAGAGTGAGAGTGAGAGTGCATTCAGTAGCTTAATGAGATCAAACACAAGCACAGAAAAACTAAATATTTTACAAGAAGTCAGTGTTGCTGCCTGTTATAATATTCCCTCACATGAGCGAACGCACCGAGCTGCTTAGCCTGATAAAACAGTTTGTCGAGCGGGAAAGAAACTCTTTACCCTGATTAAAGCCATTTGTTGGTGCAGAATTGAGACACGGAAAAAGATGAAAAAGAATCAATGAAAGACAATCGAGTGTAGTCACAATCAAACATAGGTGAGGGAAACACTCGTCCTTAACGGAGATCACACCGCCTGTTATCACACAATGACTCAGTCTCACATCAATGGGAACAATACAGAATATGAGGCGATACCTAAGAAGCTCCGTAAAAACATCAATGAGGCGAGGACGGGAGCTCCAGCAGCGCTCCCAAGGGGAGGAGGGCAGGCTGGGATGGGGATCAGCTGCCCTTAACTTTTAAATAGAACCGACACACAATGGATGGATGTAAGACACACACACATTCCAAGTAAGCAGTGTGAAATGAGTGGAGGGTAAAATCCACATCTATGTCTAGGTCATTCTAGCCATCGGGCAAAACACACACAGGAGCAAAAGCCTCCCTGCATACAGCTCTACACACACGCCTGCCTGCTCTCTGTACTATCTTTAATTCTGCAGATCAGTTTGCAGCATTGAGCCACAGCTTCGTTTCCAGCTCTAACGCCACAAACAAATTACATAACACACACCCAGCTGGTTTGCCACGCTGCTCTACAGTCATCAGCCATGTGAAGGAGTCTGAAGTACCTGATGTGCTGATGAAGCAAAGCAGCAAACTTGTGTGCACGGCGGCGGCGGCGGATGCTGGGGCTCCCTGGGAAGTCCGGACAGCGGCCAGCACTCGGGCTGATGACTCACAGTCTACGCTACTCCTACAGTTAAGCCCTTCTCTCTCCCCCCCTTCTCTCTCTCTCTCTCTCTCTCTCTCTCTCTCTCTCTCTCTCTCTCTCCCTTCACTCCTCTCTCTTGCTCCAGCCGCTCACTTGCTGCTTCGCGTCAGTTGTCCACCTGCTGGTGACTCTGGCAGCTCTTTAGACTGTGGCGCACTCCCACTCTGCCTCCTCTGTGCCACTGTTTCTCCTCCCTCTCTCTCTCTCTCTCCTCCCACTCAGTCTCTCACACATACATATGGCTCAGTTGTCACTGCCTCCATCTTCAAATCCTTTGTCTCCTCTCCAGCTCAAACACATACATGTACACACACACGAACACAATCTGGCACTTCTTCCAAACCCCTCAACCCCTTGCCAACACTTAACACCAAAGAACACCATCTTTCTCCCTTGCACAGTGGGAGCCTTACACACTGTTTCGGGGGTTGACCAAAGCGTGTTTCACAGAGGAGAAGAGAAGCGCATGGCTGTTCAGAGTAAAGGGGGTCGTCTTAATTCCCTACAGTGCCTCCGAGCTTGTCAGGGCTGTTGCTGAGGCAACCACAGCCACACGTGAAAAGATAACACTGACATGCACATGCATGTTCATTGTGTGGTATGACAAGGTGATTACATCCCCCATTAGGCAAAGGTGAAGAGAATGGCAGTTTCCTCTCAGCTCTTTGTGCGAGATTATGAATAAAGAGGAAGTTTTCAATTATTCTAATGAGCCCAAATCAATTCCCTATGAACTTGTGCTCTTCTCCTCCAAGCTCCCTGCTGAATCTCTACCCAACCATCATCTAATGCAGCGAGAACAAAGACCAAACATCTTGCTTTAACTAAGCCCACACGCCTGAACGCCAAAGTGTGTGTGTGTGTTTATATGTCACATATTAACAGACAACAAGGATTACAGCACCGTCCTCATACTCTATTCAATTAACAGCTGTGTGTTGTTATAAACAGAACAAATAATCCCCTCAATGTCACATCACCGAGGCAAATCATCACAGTGGGCAGATTAATTTGTGGAGATGTTCCTCTACCATCAGATTGCCATTACACGCCTTGCTCTCTCTTCCTCTCTCTCTCCAAACACACACACGTTGAGCTAAAGCCTGCACATGTTGAATGAATAAAGAACCTCGGGCGGCCGAAAATGAAGATGATGATTATCAAGCATGGAGAATAAATGCATGCTGGTATTTTATGTCATGCAGAGGAAGATGGTTGTGTTTTTAAATCGAGGCTCTCCTCCATTGCCCTCTGCAGAATCCCACAGTAAATCCCTCATAACCTGCCCCATTGCCAGGGATTCCCATCCCATTAGTCTGGTGAAATGGCCTGTGGTGGCTGTGGTCATTACTCTCCCCTCTCCTCCCCCCACCTCTCATCCTCAGAGCCGCCCTGGGCCTAAATCTCTCAATCTCCCACTCGCTGTCTATCTCACTCAATCTCATCTTTTTCTGCTTCTCTTCACGCCGGACAATGTGTGTCATCAGAGGGCAGGGGAACAAGTTCAAATAATGACGGCAGCTAGACGGATCCCAGACCTGCCGGTTTAGTATTCGTCAACACAGTCTGAGCGCAGCCGTCCTTTCTGAGTGAAAGTGTGTGACAGCAAAGCGAGTAGCTAAGAATAATGAGTGTGTGTGTGTGTGTGTGTGTGTGTGTGTGTGTGTGTGTGTGTGGCTGCGTGTGACCCACTAGTGAACTCTTGTGAACGAGTGAAGTTGTGGGTTTATGAATCTAATCACAGAGATATCCCAGAGATATCACAGCAGTAATGTCTGAGCTATTTATTTTACAATCATTCAGTTTCCCACAATTAATTGATGGCGAGCGGAGCTTAAAATCACATAACATTAACATATTAATATACATTCAGTGCCACAAATCAGCACTGAATTCACAAGCAAAGTCGCAATTTCCCACGGATGCAACAATCCTCTCAAATGCGTTGCCATGCAGACTATTGGAAATGAAAAATGTTGAATATTTTATCTAATTATGAGAAACGATGTCATTGTTTCAGGGACTCGGGTTTCCAAATGATTTCTTGAATCTCTGCGTACGGAAATTGCTTCTTCTGTTCCTTCGCCGCATAAAGTCACAGGAAAGATCTGTGGGAAAACAAACGGCCGACAGCATATAATCAGAGAATAGAGCGCCACATCAATCAGCGGCTCTTATCCCACCGTGCCTGAAGGAAAAAGGTATTTTTGGAGGTGTGATAGCCCTCGTGCTGATTTAGATTTGTAATAAGCCCCCACCAGTCTCCTCTCAAACAAATAGACTGTGCTTAATCAAGCCTGTAATTTGTTTGCAAGGCAGCAATAAAAGTAGCCACAGTTTCTTGCCCGCTGAGGGAAAGTGGAGTTTCTCTGCGCTGCACCTGAACCCCACTGTGACTGTGATTGGGGCAGATTTTTGATAATCATGTAGCATTTTTGTAGATTTTTTTTCGCTGAGCCCTTAAATCAAATAAAGAGGGGTAAACATGCTGAGCAAAAGCAATGACTATAGACCTTTCTCTCACCGTAGAAGTCTATCTATCTATGATATCAGTACATTTGGTTGTAGTTTGAGGCGAGAGAGAAATGTGTAATGACATCATCAAGCCAGTTAGATCAGCCTTGGGTCTTCTAATATCTAACATAACTAGACACCGAGTCTGACAAAAAATACAATCTCGTAAATGTATCAGGTGCTTTTTATACAAAACATACTGTGACAAGATTATAAATTTGCAAACTAAATCCTCTCCTTGACCTCCTTTTGAATGGTCGGAGGTTTATTTTATATTTTAAGTCTGAAGCCCCAGCAGGAAGTAACCTTTGTGATGTCACGTTTGCTCATCTCCCACTACAGCCTCTAAACGCTGAGTAGTGCTCTCCAAGACAAATGAATTCAATTTGACCTGCAAAATTTACTCTCACTTTAGAATAAAACAAGTAAGATTCATTTCATCAATCCCTGTCAGCAATCCCCATCCACCGATTTAGTTTAACAAGTAGCTCTGAGCTCCTCGTAATGACTGTGAAGATGCACTTCAGGCTTTAACACTACATTCAGCTGCTGCTCTCTTATCTTCTGTGTCATCACGGATTACGATGATGAATCTGGGAAGCTCAGATGTCACTGCAGCCTATATATTTCCAAATCCATAATGAAGCAGCTCCACCTGCTGCCTGTCCTCGGTCAGCCAGTCACAAGGAACACATGTGCCTTGAATTATCACATAAATAGACCTGAGAATTGCCCTCTTCTCCCTCCCCCTCTCCCTGACATGCTGCACTCAAGTAAATGGGAGGATGATTGTCTCTGTGGTGTGAAACCATTTCTTTCTCTCAGTGGTGATCAGTTACTTTGTGTGTGTGTGTGTGTGTGTGTGTGTGTGTGTGTGTGTGTGTGTGTGTGTGTGTGTGTGTGTGTGTGTGTGTGTGTGGTTGCATTTTGTTACTCAGTGGTTATTCTTCCATTTTTGAGAGGTCAGCCATGTTAATGGGCCGTAACCAGGGTTACGAAAATGCCCATCTGGTGGTTGTCAAAAGAATTTTCTACATAAAAGGTTTGGAAGATTTTCATTTCATTCTTAAGTGAGGGAATGGCTGCTCTACATAATGTTCTTATTAAAGTCTCTTGACATGACATGATACGTAATGTTAGGTTACCTTTGACTTTACCACAGTTGATCATCATCTGCCAGCTCGCTGCTTGAGATGTGTCAGTTTAAGTGAGTGGAGGATGGATGGAGGAGTACTGGGGTGCAAGGGGCCATGCCAGTGCACTCAATCACCACCAACATACACACACACACACACACACACACGGCTGCCAGGCTAAAGATATGTAGCCCATTTTTATTTTTCACTGGAGGTTATGGCCAAGGTGAAGAGGAAGTACTGCAACATAAAATGTCTACGCCATAACTTCCCCTCAAACTGTTTGGGAAAACTTCGAAACTTTTCAGAGCCTCTTGTCCTTCAGCTATAAAAGATACTGCTGCAGCAATCAGACAAAAACAAATATTGGACAAAATTCAAAAGGCAGATAAGTCTGAAAGGCTCTTTGTTCCCCAGGGAACTGTAACTCTGAGAGGCCTTTTATTATAAATAATAAGATACGGAAGTCTGATATCGCCTCTTATCAAGAGATGATAAGACACCAAGTGTTCATGGGACATTCATGTATTTGTGGAAAGAATAGAAAGATCCTTTAACAAAATGCAAGTGCTATCAGAAGCTACATGCCAGGAATGATAAATAATGAAATATACGTAGGATCTGGAATGCGTGTGAAGACTCCTAACCCACGAGCCCACGCCTGCCCTGACAGCTGGCCGCAGCATTAGTATGCGTTAAAAAGGGCAAGATACACCAGGTGTCTTTGAATAAAGCATGTCCCTGTCAATATCACCGCCCCATTTCCACCATACCTTATCTTTCACTATGTCACTAGACTGATATCCTTGGAAACACACCCACAGTGTAACCTGTTACAGTCAGCTTCTTAAAGTTTCATTTTGCAGGCATATATGCCAGCCATCAATCAGGAAACAGCAAGAACAATAAATATGTGATCTTGCCTGAACCATGCCATTAAATCATGTCTGAGAGAGGAAAAACAAAGGAATAAGAGGCAATAAACATGCCTCAGTCCTCAATCTCTTCTTCCCCCTGGCTTAATATGATATCCTCAGTGTCAATGAAGACAGACGACGCTACACACCCACAAACACGAGGTAAAGTCAAATATTGAATTCTTCCAAGGCTTTCAACCACAACATGTCACAGATGAACACACAGATGGAAGACAAATATCAGCTAGATCAACTATGCTACCAAAATGACCCAAGAATGAGACAAAGTAAAGACAGACAGAAGACGAGCTTGTCTGGCACCGTCTCAACCTTCAGGATCCTGCTGTCGCGACAGCTTTGTGTTTTCAAGACATTTTGTGCGGCTGCTGAATGGATGCCAGGGTTTGGATGAGTGACTTGAGCACAACCAGGGGCTAGCTTGTCGCTTAAGCTATATTTGGCCAGACAGCAGGAGACTAGCACAGACTGTCTGGCCTGATCGGTCTTGACAGTTTCACTTCCCCACTATGTCTCCTCTTCCAGACGACTCAGCTTGACATACACAGATGAGTGTGCATAAGCGAGCTGACATCAGGCACGGATTCAAAATGCACGAGCGCTGCGAGGAGCGCACGTGCAGAGAGGGCAGAGGATGACACAGCGCAAACCTCGCCAAATATCCCCTCACAGATCTGTGTTCCGAGTGACACGGCTTAAGTGTTTTTGGAGAGGAACACAGCAAACAGATGAAACGGGAGCCCAGAATTTAGACAGCGTTATAAAAACATAACGAGTGAGGTCAAGATAAAGCTTGTTTTTGCAGTTTGCAGTATTACAGCAGAAAATCTTCCACAGATTCAATCTAAACTCTTTTTTTAAAGTGTCCGGTGAGCACATGCATGCATATATATCATATAGCTTAGCTCACATGACAGTGACAGTTGATGCTTAACAAAGAATACTGCCCTTGCTCAAGTGTCAGACTCAGAACTTATCAATCGACCCTTGTATTTGATCATAATGAACCACAAGGAAGCATCGTCCTTGTCAAAACTGGCACGTGAGGAGGGGCAAAGTCTATAATATAATCTATACGTAACGACTGCACTACAACTAGGTTCCACCACTGGAGGGCTCATGTCAAAGTGTTCAGCTCTGATCGTACACTGCATTGTTATCTGAAAGAAAACTATTTTAATGAGCGGAGGAATTGTCCTTGAGACTGAGCAGGAAATGACACAATGACAATGTCTGCAATGTGAAGCCATTCTACTGCAGGGAGAGAGAGAGAGAAAAGAGAGAGAGAGAGAGAGAGAGAGAGAGAGAGAGAGAGAGAGAGAGAGAGAAAGAGAGATCTTCCTACACCTAACACCTACAGTATTGCCGTTTTCCACACCTCCTCTACCATTTCCTTCCATCACCAGAGGCTTAGCAAGGCAGGATTACAACTAATTATGGTCCTCACCCTTTCAGAATGGATCCTGGGATTGAGGATCATCTGTTTATTGTGTACGACCCACAGTCACGAGATGGAAAATGGTCATTTAGCATTCAATCAACTGTAACAATAATAATAATAATAATAATAATAAAGGATTAAAAAGGCAACAATTTGTGACATTAAATTCTCATAAAGTCATGCCTCCATGCTCTAAAGCTCCCTGAGGTTTACCAGCTGGTTGTGGTTCAATCACACACAGTTATTATTGCAATCTCGGGAATGTTGACAAAGCCAACTCACCAGAATTTCCTTGGCCTTCCTATTCGGAAAGGTGAGCATGGCATTTTGCAGGTTTGTGCTTTTAGTCCCTCAGGTTTTGCCGCTGGGAGGAATTCGCTAGCTGTTCTAATTTCCAGTGCCAACCCTCCTGTGGGTGCGTACCCGCAGGAAGAGTTTGACTTTGGCTCCCCTGGTTCTCCCCTTGACGTCAGAGGAAATTGGTTTTATATTTCTCTTTTGTCCTCCGGTTGAGACGTCTGATGGCTGTTCTCTGGCTTCATCACCACTGGTGTAGTTGTTCAGATTCAACAAGCAGCACTGGTTGAATATTCACCTATTGAAGACTACTGCTCAACATTAAACTGCAGTACATTATGTTAGGCTTTATTCTCCTCTTC
Organism: Genypterus blacodes; assembly: GCF_046128005.1. Taxonomy (NCBI): domain Eukaryota; kingdom Metazoa; phylum Chordata; class Actinopteri; order Ophidiiformes; family Ophidiidae; genus Genypterus; species Genypterus blacodes. Next base: position 5,531,416 of record NW_027466957.1, on the reverse strand, counting down.
TTTCTTCTCCTCTCATCCTCTCATCCACTAACTTCCTTTCTCCTCTTTGCGTCCACACACCTTTCATCTCCTGTGCTGCTTTTTATTCCTCCTTCGCTTCGGTGTCTCTCCCTCTCGTCCTCTTCCCGCAGCGTGCGGTGTCGTGGTTCTGTTTACTCGGATGCACCGGCAGCACAACAGCCAGACTGCAGTCACTGCTGAGTAATGCGGGCCTAAGTGTCCGGGCCTGGGATCACTTTATCTCTAATCCAGAGGGGAGAAATGACACTGCGGCAAGGTGCTGTTTACTCTGGTGCAGGCAGACAGAGGGGAGCCACAGCCTGGCATTTGTGCCAGCACACGTAAAAGACTTAAGAAACACTGCGGCCTATCTGCAGTATGCAGCAGCAGCAGCACTCTGTCACTGTCACTGTCAGCACTGCGGAGAAGTCCCTGGTGCTGGTATATTTGTAACAAGAGGACAGTTGAGGTATGAGGCAGAATGGGACAGAAAGAGGTGTCCATGTCCTCCCAGCCCATCTGCTCTACTTCTAACTGGATCATTCATCTTGCTTACACACCAGCCGGCGGACTGATTCCTCACATAAAGAAGTCCGGCCTGATCCAGACACTGAACACTCCACAGGCCTGCAAGCTTTATTATACCTGATTGCGTCAAAGTGTCGACACAATTCACCCGATTCAATCCAAAAAGTTAAACGTGAATAACTCACCATAGGCTTCGGTTCTTGGAGAACGTCTTGTCCACTCTGGAAAAAAAAGACAAAGGAAGGTAAAGCTGTTACAAGTGTGTGTAACACCAAATACTATAAGACACAATTCATGTATCTGCCAAAAATGCCTTATTCTCCTGTGCAAGGTTGCATTATATATGTGACAAAGACCTCCAGAATGAATCCCACACAGTCTGTGCTCTGGTGTGAGCACATGTCTAAGTTTATCCTGTCTAATTTAAGTGTAAAAATGCAGAGGGGCGGTGGTCGGTCCCAGCCCCTTACAAAAAGTTTAAACAACTGAGAATGGCTGGCTAGGACATCAGCTGGAGGGACTCTAAATAACTTGTGCCATCTGCTTGTAACAGCACGTCTAAAGCTGATTCCCAGTCTGGTTTGTCATGAGATTAAGTGGAACTTGTCCCGGGTCGATCTGTTTTGTAGTGAGGCCCATTCGTCTCTGTGAGCAAAGAGTAAACCACCATATGTCTTTATGTCTCTGGGTAAACACGCTTCAACAACCACATGGTGCAGTGCTGGACCTCCTCAGTTGACAGGAGAGGCTGCACCGTCCCATTTTTGCCAATAGATGGCACTGTGTATGCAGAAACACGAGTCCCAAGTTTGACAAGTGACATTCACAACAAACAAGGCCAGCAAGTCATCTTTCACGATTTATGATCTCAGCATTTTAACACCCTCGCCTCGAACGGACCCAACTTTTAATCTGCTTCTGGTATCACATCATAATCACATAACATAACTCCTCCTGGCATGAGCCTCTACATATACTGCATGTCAGTATACTGTCAGAGCAGATGATTGATGCTGATGCTGTTGCACCATGGCCCACTGATTGACTCACGGCTGTGGGCCTGTCTCCTGTGGTAGCTGTTGGCGGTGAAAAGGGCACGGGGGGCGGGGGGGCGGGGGTGGGGGGAATGTTTACGACGTCTCTCAAGCCTCCAGCGGCTGCCACCACTGACATAGCTGATCTTAAGGAAACGTCTACCATGCATTACATCTACAAATACAAATAAATAGTAGAACAACAAACTCAAACACAGACATAGAAACCCAAGTCAAACACAGGGTTGTTGCTTCTGATTTGTGTGCTTGTGCCTTTTGATGTGGACGCTTTATCTAAACGTTAATGCTGCCTCCTATAATTCATCCAACTCCAGCTTCATCCCACAGCCGGACGACTCTACCCACCCTGTGTCCATGTAGATCCAATGAAGTTGAAACGCTTTCCCTGCACAGAATTAATTGCATGTTCTATGGCGTCATGACACATCAACATCCAAAGGATCCAACAGGGATATTCTGAAAATAGAATTTGTATACACACCTCACAGCCTGGAAGAGAAACCAGGTCACACACACAAACAGATGGCAGGGTACAGGAGGAAATTCTGGTATTTTCCTTTTCTTGTCTGATGGTGAATGGTGTATGAGAACTTCCCAAAAGTTGGTACTTCTTCTTTTATGTTGGAAATTTTCCCACACGGTACATAATGACTACAAGCTTCCTCCTTCCGAGAAACCGTGCATCTGAGAGGAAACAGGGTAAGAGTGTTCACTGTGCTATAGAGTCACGGATCGCATCGTGTTACAGTCGGTTGAAGCCCGATTCGCCCCAGTGCAGAAGATCATTCTTCCTTTTCATCCCCCGGCCTTCATGTGACATGCAGTGACAATAAGATGAATTTCGTGGCGCTGTTCTGTCTCAAATCTGCCACCGCTGAGCCTGACAAACACAGATGTGCGGATAGATCACAGATCTATCTTATATGGAATGCATATTTTGTCCTTGGGAGAAAAATAACAAAGTTATGAACTGTCAGCCCTGGGTGCAGTTGGAGCAAAGCTATCCTCCTGTGTGCTACATCAGAAAGAATAACGTTTTCCAAACCCCATCCTGTGCCGCTCCTCCACTCTCAGGTTTCATGGAATTCCCATAAAATGAAATCAAGTAGGGTGTGTCGAGATTATCGCATTATGACTCCAAACTGAAATACTAAAGCCAATGCAGGATATTGGCAATAAACCCAAACCCTTTCAAACCAGAACTTGACATCCGTGTGCTGAGGCCGACTGTCGCCATGTTGTCATAGATGAGAGATGAACCGGTTTAAATGTGCCAACATGGACATGTTTACTCAACATGGTGATGCAGCAAAAAAATCCACTTATCTGACGTTTTGTGGTGGAAGAAAACAAACACTTGAGCTAAAGGGAAAGCTGGTTGATTTCATTCCTGTCTTTAGGAAGTGCAATTTATGAAAACAATTGTGTGATTCTGTTTTTAAATGAATCCCACAAATCACACAAGTCTTTTCTAGAAATTGCGTGACTGATCAAAAGAATCACAGCTCACATTTTTGTCCGATCATACATCCCAGCTGAGACATCCGGAGCAAACCTGGACTGAGTAGAACCACGACGACAACAGCTTTCAGGCGCATCATCAACACAAAGAATATTCTGTCCCTCTCTGCGAGAATCATGGTCGGAGTGAACAAATGTAGGCTATAACAAATTTGCCTGTGCTAATGCATTTGTGAGACATGAGTCACATTTGCACATTCAAATCTCACAGTGAAACAGTGTGAGTGTAGCCCAGTTTTTTCCTCCTCTTTTTAAAAAAAAGAAAGACGACAAGATGAACCAGCACATTTTGGAACGCAGCACGGCACACACACACACATTACAGCTCAGCAGGTGGAAGCCAAATACTGGCAAATAGTTTTTTATGCCTCCGCTACACCTTCAGCATGGTATCATTAATTAAACCAAGCTTGTTTCCATGGAAACATAAAGCCACAAGGGAAAAAAAATCCTGAGGCGTGTCTCAGAAACATTTAGTAAACACCGTGTCAGCAGCTAATTACTTTATTCAACTCAAAGTGCCTTTGAGTGCAACTTGTAATTGCTTTGTTGTTAAACTTTGAGATATTCAGCACTTGAAAAATGAGCATGTGGATCTCTCCTCACTTAACATACGTGACTGAATGAGCATGTGTCCGTCACACTTAATGCCTCTGGTAGCTTGTATATCATGAAGTGTTTATTATGAACATGAGCAGTTAGCTCCTATGTAACTCAGCTCACATGACAGCTATTTCTCTACCCTGAGGCAACAACAAATGTTTGCGGTGTGTCAGTGTTACACCCTGCGTTTTCTCATTGTGTGTTTGTATGGCTTTATATGCTGCAACCAAAACAGTGAATGAAAAGGCCACACATCCCAACACACCTCTGAAACAAAATCTGGGGTCAAGATGGAAGATCATCTTGTACAATTAGCCATCTCATTAGCAGCAATTGTGGTTCTCCCTTTCACAGGGATACAAAAGGTTCCTCCGCTTAGACAACACAACACAATGTGGACTTCACCCAGGCTTGGGAGTCGGTGGTGGAAACTTAAGTGCAACAAAGTGGGAGGACACTGTGCAGTTTTTTCGATGAGATATTCCTGCTGTGCGTTCAGCCAGAATAAGCAAGAATGAATTCCGTTTATTTTGAATAAGGTCCATCTCGCACCAACACCTAGACACACTCATTCTCATCTCTGAATCTGGAGCTGCTCATTGAGAAAGCTTCAGAATAGGAAATGAGTATCAAAAATAGACTTGCACAATGCTGGACCATTTCTTCATAGACAAAGTGTAGGCGTATAATAAGAAACAATACACACTGTCTGCTGTATCTGTAGGCCAAATGTGGGCTGAATGAGGCTATTGAGCATAAAGTTGATGAATGTTCCCTTTCAGTACAGTGACACACATATGACCAAACGCTTATTCCAATATGTCTCCAACTGAACTGCCACTGAAAGACACGCTCATGTGTTAGTCATCAGCGTCATCATGGGCAGGCTTTTGCTTTGTTCTGTCCCGTTACTAATGCAGTTTTGTACACTTCATATGTTATATGTGTCATCTCATTTTAATTTCCGAAAGTGCACCGTCACTGATGATATCATGACCCCCTGCTTGGTGGTTGGGCGGGGGGCATGTATGTCAGCTTGGCTCAACATACAGAAAGTGTTAACGCAGGCCACTGGAGAGAGGTCGTGTTTGTTCTGCATTCACTTACTAGAATTATCTCTGGTTTCACTGCTGACTTCCTGTTCTCACATACGGGGAAAGGACGCTGTTGTTTGATGTACTTCTCTTCTCTTCTACGGAGATGTGATAGAGTTGTTGGGACTCGCATTACATGCTTTTAACAACGGACCACCGGAGGGCTCTTATTGTGAAGCAGCTACAGGAAGTGATGGACGTAAGTTAGCGAGATTAGTAACATCTATAAACGTCTTGCTGGAGAAACATGGGTATGCATCTGAATTTGAGGGAAGGAAAAGATTGTGGAGTTTGTTTAAGGGCAGGAAATGTATTTATCTGGAGAGGATGAGATCATTGAATTCACAGTTCCTTAACCCTTACATAAATTGTAATCAGCGTAAATGTGTTTGGATGGTGGTCAGTGGCCATTGCAGCCTGTCTCGTCCGCTCCCTTAGTATGTTTTCCCTTGGATGGCTTCCTGCTGTGAGCATGAATATTAACATGAATGGTGAAGTGACTGAGGAGGCCATGAAGAGCCCTCTGGTTGCTCAACATCTCCTGTTTGTTTTGCCACTGCCCTTGGAAAGGTACTTGGATGGCCTCCCCCCGTCTCAAGTGTCCCTGCCCTTCAGTCAAATCATCTTTTATCATGCAAACATTTGTTGTTGTTTTTTTTGGTAGAAGCAACCTCTTTTGTCTCCCTGCTGTCTATGATAGAATATTCAACAGATTTAAAAACACAGACAGTGATTCTTCCAGATACATCATCAAAAAGAACCCAAAAGAGACACACAATGCTCAAATTGAAACATTATTTTAGTAAATTGAGAAATATGCCCATGCAGCTCAACTTTGACTTTCTCACTCCATTTAAGACTGGAAATCCTCTATTCTCCCATGAGTCTATAGTCTACTTGTTTCCTTGTAGAAATGACATTTCCCAATCAGCTGACCTACAATACAGGACTGCTCTGGCTGTAAACAATGCGGGCCTTTCGTTTAGTTGTTTTGGAACGGGAGTGACACATGCGCATACTTCCATTCCTTCCATCCGACATTACAACATACCAGCATTGTTCAGGTTGCCTTCAGGTCTTATACCTGAGACAACAGGCAAAGCATCCAGATACATTTACAGAGACACAAACCCAGGCATGAGTGTTTATCTCATGATCTGAACGAACACGGAGGAGGCGAGAAACAGCAAACTAGCTGCGTGTATTGGAAGCTACAGTAAGTCAGAGGGCCACCACACAGCAGCACATGTTAGAGCATGGAGCTAATTAGAGCCAAGGATGGACAAATTGGTGTATTGTTTTGAAGAAATTGACACGCTGTCTGGGGATGTAAAAAAAATCTACCACGATATTCCCACAGTGGTTCGGAAGCTTTTGGGCAATCCTGCTAAAAAGGATTGGAGCAAATACAAGCACATCAACAGAATGTCAACAAACTGCTATGAAAGCTGGAACATCACACATGACTAAGCATTTCTGTAGAAAAACTAAGCTACCGTCTACTGTTTTACAAAGTGCAGAGGGACTCCATTCCCTTTGGGTGAATGACGATGGGATGCGGTCTGTTGGCCCCTGATGTGAGTCATCAGACTGACCTACGGAGATGCCAAGTGTAACATTCAAGAGCAGAAAGCAGAAGAGGTGTTTACCACCAGCATGTTGGACTGCCTGCTCCAGTGGATATTAGCCACGGTGCATTTCAAGAATTTCTTCAGGCTACACCTAACACGCACAGACACACACACACACACACGTACACACACACGTACACACACACGTCCAGAAGTCAGGCATTCAGTGGCAGTGGAGCACCTGTTCACCAGTATTTGCTGAGTGTGCGTCTACAGTGAAGTACCCTGCACATAAATACACATGGGGCATGACCAGTTGTTAATCACACATGGATGTACAACATAAACACACACACACACACACGGCAGCATGTAGTGTTGCTGCAGTGACTGTAAATCCATGCTTCCTTCCGCTCTGACAGGGCCCTCACTGACACTTTGCTGTCATCTGCACTTTGTGTTGCCGTTTTATCGCCCTCGTTTCGCCGGAACAAACGCTCCGATTTACCGAACCAGGGTGTACGTCGAAATATTGATCCCGTCCCTACAACCAGCAACAGTAGGAGAATCATCACGTCCTAAACAACGCAAATACAAACAGTTTGACTAAAGACAATAACTGGCAGCTGTTGGTGAAGATGATATGCAACTGGCACACATCATAATGAGACAGAACACACACACCTACACTCACACCTACACTCTCTCACACACACACACACAGACACAGACACGCACACGCACACACACACACACACACACACACACACGTTAACTGTGTGTTGTCAAGATTTGTACAATTAATCAGAAAACATTCCTTCTTACCCTCCATATGCTCCAAAAGTGAAACTCCTCTTTCTCTGCGACATGCCTGCAAATGGATGGCAGCGAGTCAGTCAACTCAGTGCTGAATGGAGCCAGCACTTGTGTCCCTAATGCTGAGTGAGCATGTGTGTACGTGTGTGTGTGCGTGTGTGTGTGTGAGTGAGTGAGAGAGTGTGTGTTTGTATGTTTTCACTCTACCAGCCTCTGCTCCCATGCCCTGCCTCTCCCTCGCTTGCACGCCTCCTTTACAAACAGGGAGCAGAGACGACAAGAGGACGAGGCAGGAAGGGGAGAGGAGGAGAAGGAGGGGGAGGCAGGGGAGGAGGAGGAGGAGGAGGAGGAGGGGAGGGGGAGCTGAGGGGCTGCTGACCATACCAGTCTCCCAGGGAACCGGCGTCGAGCGGCAGCCTTTCTCACACATACACACACACACATGGACTACATCCTCTTCTCTCTCTCTCTCTCTCTCAGACACAAAGAGCGCAGAGGACACACTGCGAGCGTTCAGGGTGTTTTTAGCCCTGTAAGATTAACAGGTAAAGGCAATTAACCCAGTCAGGTGTTTTAAAAGCAAATTAAAGCATTGATGGGGAACAATTTTCAATGACTATGGTAGAGAGAGGAGAGAAGACGGGGGATGACTTGGCGTGACGCGCACACGTCTTGTAATACCAGTTCCCCCTTTCTCTCTCTCTCTCTGGGAAGACAGCTGGTCAAACAAGCTGCAGACATCAAGACAAACGCCCTAATCACAGAGCCACGCTGCAGGTTAATAAAGCCGCCGCGCCCGCTCAGGTAACGACCTCCTAACAAGTTCCTCATCTTTTCATCCCATCTCCCTCTCCAAAACGGATCCTTTTGTGAGAGCCTCACGACGGCCCCGGGGCTCCGCACACACAAAGGGACGAAGAATGTAATATAATCTGCATTCATATAGCTGCATTGACTTGATGAGATAAATATCTGGAGCCGTAGTCTCTCCTCTGGCAGGCTCCACTTGTTGTGTCTTACCGACTGGCAGCAGTGACAACAATGCATTACGCCTGATACAGATTATTCAATGAAGAAGGATCGCGGTCTGAAACAGTCAGACCTCCGAAACACTCGCAGAATGTGAGAGGCGACACACTGCTGCCTTCATGGTCACCGGACAGAGGCAGGTTGTATTGACGGGGGTGTTGACAACGGCTTATTTTACTATAAATCGCGAATGAGTAAAATGTCATCAATCCCGGCTTTTTATCGCCCCGAGGGCAAATGACGTCTTGTGAATTATCGATGAGCTTTCCGAAGAAGCACAGTCATTCTGCGAGACACTTGCATCATCCCTCAGCTATTAGATCACTTCATTCTCCATTATCTAAAACATTCCATCAGTTGCTTGGCTGGCTGTGTTCAGTCATCCGTTTGGCCCTCTGGTCAGGTCCCCCAACTAAAATCATCTTCCTCTTTCTCCATTAGACTAGTATTCGGATACATTATGGTCTTTATAACTCGTTCAAAAAGTCCTCAACCAAATCTGTGCATTCAACACCTTTTAATCAGCGGAAATAATCAACAACCACTTGCTTGATCTCAACAAACAGCCGACTCCTTGGCACAGCCCGCTGCCCAATTTCATTAAAGTGCCGCCCTATTGATTCAGTGTGTCAGTCTGGGTGCCAGTACCTTCAATCCTGTCTGTTTTCCTGACAATTCAATTAACGTAAGCGGTCGTGGCTTGTGTGAGGCATTTGAATGGTTGCAGCCCAGACACAGGCCTTTAATCATATCACTTTGGGAACAGAGCCCGACACCCACGGTGGCTGTGGCACCTCGCTCGCCTTTTAGAAACAAGGAAACAGAGAGCAGGAAGACTCTGGGGAGGACAAAGAGAGTGGAGATCCCTCTGTGATAGCCACGTCTTCAGATACACAAACCGCTGAGATTGCCGCACTGCTATGAAAACACAACCCAGACAAAAACAAAACACTCCACAAAGGCCTTGTGCAGAAAATCCCTGCTGACCCCTCATTGCCCACGCCCTGAACATAGTAACCATCATCGTATTTAAGATCGAAATGATACAAAAATAATCAGTAATCACTTTGAAACGCTTTCAACAAACACTGAAGAATGGCCTTATTGTTATCAGTGCTAAATACTGTAGGATGTAGAATGGATGTAGGATGTGTGAATCAGCAAATTGGGTTAATACGGGACGGTGAACTCAATTATGTGTTTCCAGCCTGGGCAGTTAAACGGGGGAAAGGTTCTGAAAAAGGGCTGACGTGCTGGAAGGATCAGTGTGTGCCACCCGAGGGGTCCGAAGCAAACAGACCAGATGCTGCAATCACTTGCTCAACCCTTAACTTTGCTTTGAAGAGGCGAAAAAAGTTTCCCCAGAGGGATAAATCAGCCGGTCTACAGAGGAGCAGACACTGATTAAACAGCTTGTGCAAAGGCTGTTGTTAAAGAGGAGCATCACCATTAATCATGTCCTTACTTCTTCTTCTTTTTTTTGTTGAAGAAATCTAATTCTCACCATGTAGAGGCTCAATGTGTCGGGGGGCCTGACAAACATCATAAATCAACTCTGCTGGGGAAACAAAGAGCGGTTCAGGCCGAAAGTAGGTGAGCGCCTGGTGGATCAACAAATCCTTCAATCAAATAGCGCCACACTTCAGCCTCATGTGCTGTAGTGACGCTGGACAATATGTGATCATCTGTAACAGGAGCTTCTGTCCTTCCTGGTGGAGCAGCTTGGGTAGAAGCTGCCGTGACTGAAAGATTTCTTCCACCATATGAGCTCACAACGTGGGAGCCTCAGCCCCTGAAATAACGACCTTAAATCATTCCACAATATTTATACGGTCTCCTGATGAACAAACTGCCTATGGCCGCTGTATACATTCATAATATTTTCCAGACACTTGACTGAACAAGGAGCACACATACACTTGAATATTTGGAGAGGCTGAGTTTGCGGAAGAAGGGGGCCACCATACAAATATTTGAAGGGAGTGAATATTCAAAGAGCAATTGTGCTTTGAAGCGCGAGGAAATAAGCTGAGCCTTATCGGTCTTTAACACACTCCGTATTGGCACACGGAGGGGCGGAGTGTGTGCAGCCGAGGCCAAACTGAACACAGTAGACATCATTACGCAAAAACCTTCTGACAATTATTGAATAATATTCAATTTGCCGCATTCTTCGGCCCTTATGTGTAATCGCCTTATGACAGATCAACAACGCAAATGAGAAGCAATAGCAGGAGGAGCTGTTGACCGTCTGATTGTGAGGTGAGGAGGAAGGCCGCTGACTCCTCCTCCTCCTCCCCCCACCCCCCGTGGGGTCACGTGCCCCGCAGGCCCCTGGGAGCCGCTACAAACAGCCTCGTGCACATACACTGTGTCCTTTCATAGCGTCTCATTAGAGGGCCAGGATATTACAGTGGACACAGCAGAAGAAAGGGGATGTTGTTGCTGCCTGCCATGTCACATAAGCATGATCCCATTCCCCAATATGGGCACAGGCTTTGAAAGCAATCATCACTTGTGACTCTTTTGTCTTTTTGTGGGACTTCCGTCTCAATTTTCATTCATTAGAGAGTGGACAGATGCAGGGAAAGTGATTAAACAGCAGCTATTTTGCTTGTTTAACCATCTATCTGAATCCTGAAATAGTGTTAGTGAATTGCTTAACAATTAATTATGAAGGAAGTCTTGACCTTGTGACCAGTCAACCACAGCAGTGTGGCTTCAGACAGGGATGTCCAATGCATGATGGCACTAACAGCTACAGGGACATGTTGCTCATTGATCTGTGTTGCAGAGAACAGATCTATCTCAGTTCTAATACATTGTCAGTGCCTCAGTACCTCTCAGCTTTGTCTCAGGCAGGCTCCATGATGGATGGTTCTCTGAGGCCGAGAAGGACTTTGCCTTCATGACAGACGATCGATAGACACCTCACCGCACCGAGACAGACCCGACCCAACAACACTCAACTTTAAATCCCTTGATGGCTTGAGAAATGCCAAATGCTAAAGGCCAAACTTGAGAACTCAGTGCTTTCAATTATAAGCAGCAATAACAACATATTATCATGAATTGCCTCCTCTTCCTCTTCCTGGTTCTGCAGTAATGGCCTGTTGAAAATGATTGAAAAGGTATGTGGATTCCAGAAACTCTTTTCATTGATAAATGTCAATAAGAATATTGTATAAGTGTTATGATGAGTGAGTCCATTACTGAATCAGGCCGTCATTGTGTGATTCTCATGGGAGGGCAGAGTAACAGCGCCCTCTGCTGGACAACTGTATGGGTGTTAAAACCTCCAACGACAAAGATTCATCATCCAACAGAGCACAGACAAAGATTGAATAAAAGCAGTGCATTGTGGGGAAATCTGTATAAGGTAACTGGATATTATCTGGAATTTAAAGAATATGTACTTCAGGCCTTTTTATAGTTGAATCATAAAATAGTTTCTCGCTCTTATGAAGAGGAGCTGAAACAAGAAGCATCCACATGAACCTCACACACCATGAACAAACAGCCTCACAACACCCACCTGACTCTATTTCTTGCTGCAGCTGTCGTCGCAGATGGGAATTATTCATTTCCGTAACATCTTTTCTTCTAAACGATGCTCTTGGTTGCAGCTTACACCATAAAATTCAGTCACAATAACATCGCACTCCAGTCGGAATCCTTCATCAACTAAGAGGGAAATAACAAATAAAAGCTTCAATCACAGAGATCCAAAACACCAAGAGTTGTGATAAGACATAAATCTGAACTTTAACAGTGTGTGACATCAAAGAGTGTGTGTAGCGGCATATAGGGCAGAGGAAAGTCATTTAGATAGAACCTGGTAATTATGTCTATATGCTGTGGTAGGCACTGAAACAATTGAATGGGCAAGAGTACAAAGGCAACTTGCGATGAAACCCCAGAATAAATATAACAGCGTCAGCAGCAGAGTGGGTGACTCATTCAAAGCCCATCAAAGAGACAGTACACTCTCGCTCTAATAAGCTGTTTGGAGCCGTCCAGCTGACATCCTCCTCTCCTCTGAGGAGAGAACGCACACACATGTAGTCAGGAGATGAATAATTCAAGAGGGAGGAAAATGATAAAAAACCTGTGTCTAAAAAAGAAGGACAATAAGGCCTTAAGTATCAACGTGGGTCTGTGAATGTTGTCGTTTGTTGGTGGCGACCAATGTACACAGGCATGTTTAATGAAGCACGGGAGGCTGGAACTTCTGCTTGGGTGCTCTTCACATCACTCACACAGGCTCTCCACTCTCACAACCACACAATATGCCTTCACCTCGGAGATCCTTTCCTGCATCGTCTCATTCCTGGGCCCTGGCCGTATTAATTAGATATTAAGCCTCTATGTCAAGACATCACAGAGAGGGTTATAATCTAAAATGGTCTCAACAACACATCACACCCACAAGATGTACCAAGAGTTGGTAATCACTGGTTTAATGTCACGCACACAAACTGCATTGCCTGTTCAGTGGTAACACAACATTACATAACCAACTGCTGTTCTGTAAAAATTGCCATTTCACAGCGACTCAGATGAACAGTAATGGAATCCACCAATAACGAATAAAGTCACCTGCTACACCGCTCTGCATACAAATGACAGAATATCTCACTGCAGGTTGAGAGAGAGATAGAGAGAAAGAGAGAGAACGAGAGAGAGAACGAGCGAGAGAGAGAGAGAGATTTAACACAAGAACAAAACACTACGACACAACTATTACAGTTTAAGGTCACACTGCTCGTCGGTTACGTGTGATCACCGTCTCTTGCTTGCCGCTGTTCTGCCGTATCTCAATTTCATAGCTATAAAATTCCTCTCCACACGCCTCAATTGCTTGCTGGATTAACTCGCTACCTGATCTGCTTGAGTATCTGTATGAGGAGTGAGACACACATACTTGCCCACTGAGCTGATATGAAGCCAGAGGTAAGGATGTAAGTATTAGTTTGACATTATCTAACAGCAGGAGCACAAGAGAGTGGGAGAAAAAAAAGTGCAACAGCAAAATGGGCACAGATCACAGCCAAAGTGGCATCCTCACATATAAGATGAAGATGAAAGAGCCGAGTGTCTAGGGAAGAAGAGCGATGGCCTGGTATAAACTCGTACAGAATAATCTATGGGAAATCTGGCAACGCTTATGCAGAGGCTGCCTGGTTGAGTCTTTCTTTGATCTATTACATCCTTACATTACAGGCTGAGTGGAGGAGGGGGTTGGTCTAGATCGTTTATCTTCATTTCAGGGGCTTACGTAACCGCACAATCGGGACAAGTCATTTCCTGCGACATTTTGCAAAAAAACATTGCAACACCCTGGAGTTAAACACGTCAATGCAAGGTGTAGAAGTTAACCCTTGATGTGAACCTTAAGACAGTATGTTGTTCAGGATGAGGGGTCATCATTCCATTCATTATCAGATTAAAGACAGGTGTTGACCATTTTTTTACGACACACACGAGCCTCTGCCACACCACTAAATCAGTTTGCTTGATTAGTATGACAGGTTTTTGATTCAACACCAAAAGAGCTACAAAAATCAATTTGTTCCGATGGTGATCTGATCATATTCATAGGCTAATGGCTCATCGTGTGAAATCTGATTAATGATTACTCAGACTGCCCTGCTGTCTGTGATTCAGTCGAGGCCAAACTGTGCAATGTCTCTCTCTTCTCTGATCGTGTGCTTACAGCCCAAATGAGTCCACAGTGATCCCACCAATCCCTGTCCATCAGCTAATGTCTTTCTCCATGGCCAGAAGATGCACCAAGCTCATGAATGAACTAAGATGTTTAGGTTTCATAACACTTTTGCAGGATAGGAATAATAATAAAAGAATAATTTCACGTCTGTGTTTTCACCGTGGGGTTTTTTTTTGTTGCTCAATTGCGATGGAGAATTGTCTGCAACAAGGAAATCTTCCTCTACTGTGCAGAGATCCAGATGTTATTCAGCTGTGAAACCAAAAGGTCCTATTATATTTAATAATAGAAGAGGCTGCAGTTTGGAGGGACCAGCTGCCAGAGAGCGCACAAACCTCTGAGTGCCTCCCACCACCAGCAAAGTGACAAACGCAGAGGCACTGAACCGGAAGCACAAAGAGATGAAGAGAGAATGTGTTGTAGGGTGGAAAGGAATGGAGAGATTTTTAGGTGAGAAAATGGAGGGGTTTTGCTGTATGGTGATGGAAAATGGGGACGTTGGAGGGATGACCTATAGATAAAAGATGGGGAAAGAAATGGGGCAGAAAATGGATGGAGTGCTGCATCCATCCATCCATCCCACGTGCTCCTAGTCACAAAACCCACGCAAAGAGGTCAACCGATATAAAGTTGTGTTTGCACTGTAAGCTTCTGTGGATCAGGTGCAGGCTTTTCCACAAAGGGCAGGAGGCCTTGGAATACACTGAAGCACCAGTCAGCCCCGCAGCTACACAGATGTAGCACACAGATGCAGCACACAGAGGTCACACCAGGCAAACAAACACCGCACTTTAAAACAAGCTTTAAACACATCCTGGTTCTGTGTGCTTCTATTAATAGATTTCCTTCAATCCAACGAATATTTTAAATGATGTGCCAGTACAGATCTGTAGTTAACGTTGGCCTCTCACTTTACTACTGACTATGCTGATAACAAATGCATCTATTGTGTCAAATCTGTAAAAGCATCAATCATAAGGTGTAAATGACAGAAGCAGCTAAATAACCTTGTGCTGTGTGAGTAAGAGCTGAGGTTTGTTTACGTATGGGCTGGATAAATGTCATGGCAGATCTACAGTGACATCTAATGGAGACAAATAGGCCTGTGAGCGCAACCGGGGAGAGTGAGAAAAAAAACAATCGATCCGGTAAGAATGCTGACGAAAAGCAGCGTGTGTGTGAGGAAGGTTTTTGGATTTTGCTGCTTGACATTTGACCGGAAATTACAAAATAACCCGCCAAGCACGAGAAACGACTCAACTCCCAATAACTCACAACGCAACAGCAGGAGACTTTAGAGGCGATATATGCCTGTTTATCTGTATAAATCACTCGCTGCAAAACAGAAAAAGACCCAGCAGATATCAGTATTAAGCACAAATTAAAGGCTAAGCTTTTATTGCGTAAATTTGCCGTAATTTATGCGCAAATCGTGTTTTATTAGGGCACGTGCACGTGGATACTTAGCGCACGACAGGCGCACGTGCGTCGTCTTTAACCGCCTCGTTCGGTCCAAAAATATCATTAAACTACATAAAGATGTCGCCACGTTACGAAAAAAATAAACTGCGCGGAGTAAACAAGTGAGTCTCCCTGCAGCAAAAGTTAATAAAGGTAACGACCGAACATGTTAACGAGGCAGAACCGTCACATTCTTTAACACAGACCGTATATATGCATATGTGTGTGTGCGTGTGTGTGTGTAGGGTGCTCAGTACTCTACCGTGTCCGCCGTCTTCACGTTGAGAGCTGGAAGTGAATTTGAATTTGTAGTGCCGAGAGGATGAATGAATGGAGGCTGCGCTGCCTAGCAACCGCACGACCAATGAAATAATGGGCAAGTGTAGACTTAAATAAAACATATTGCTTAGCTTTGCAGTTAAATGGGACAAATGTAAGGTGTGTGTGTGTGTGTGTGTATAGTAGGTTGAATGTGTGTGTTTGTGTTTGGGGGGGGGGGGGGGGTTCAATGAAAAATCAACCGATCATTTCAAGTATTTATTTTTTTTGTACCTGTACACAAGTATTTTTTTTTTTTGCATTTCCATAACACTGAATGAACGTCTGGAATCCCGAATACTGTGAAGTGTGCAGCTTAATCGTACGTCTATGGCATCTAAATGTAGCGCACCCGCCGAGTCAATTCAGTGGATAAGTGGGTCACAGCCAGTAGGACCAGATCACTTTTGCCCCGAGGAGGAGCTTGTGCGTTGTGCTTCTGTCCTAATGTGAACTCCTGCTATCTAATAACAAGTCCTTAGTCTCTCTCAAGCCATCAATCGGGCCTAAAATACCAAGCCCTCGTCAGTCCACGTCTTATCGTATGTGAGACATCTCCTCCAGGAAAGGTGTTTTCAAGCAGCCCGTGCAAAGCTGGTCCATCCACAGCGGCGCCTCGTGCTGCAGAGGCGTGCGCCGCGGGTAGAAAGTGTACGAGAGGTCATAGTTCAACAGGCAGCCCAGCGAGGCCATGTAGAGGTCGGAGAAGCGACACAGGCGTCTGGAGAAGTAGGTAGGGTTGTGACTCGTCCGGAAAATGCTGCCGAACTGAGGGTTGAACAGGTTCTTCGTCATGGCCCTGCAACGTGGAAAAACATAGCGGCGTCATTTAAGATGATGTCATGCAATCGCTCGGATGGATGGAAGGAGGCGCCAGAGACGGCGACATTTACCTGAGTTCCTCTCTCTCCTTCTGCCATTCCTGCAAAATCTGTTGACTCACAGGACCTTGATGTGTCTGCAATGGGAAAGAAGACGACACTGAGAGGAAAGTGAAGGAGGACTCGCACATTCCCAAGCAAAGACAAACCAGACACTCCAGTTTAGATGTTGGTCTTGTTGACGTTTTTGTGTTGGGTTCATTCGAGCTCAAGCTGCCCTCAATTACAAGGCAGACAGGCAGACAGCGTGAAGAGGACTCACAAGTGGTTTGGTAATTAGAGAGTGTTGTTCCAACATATTCTCACTCTAGTTTAGCACCCAGGGATAAACAAGTACAAGTTCCCTTAGATAAACTATTTTAATGTAGAAAAATAAAGAAATAGAAGTTCCTTCCTCCCATAATGCACAGAGTTGTTGTTCTTTCCATTTGAAGACTGAGACACACCTACCTCTCACCGTTGTTATGTGCTTTGCCCCCGCCCAGAGTATGAATAGCATCAATCCAAACAAACCCAGCCTTTGAACAAAAGGAGTTAAGACTACACACACACGCAGTCGTGACATGAATGCCTCACCTGCAGTCGCTCCAACAGGCCAGTCAGGGCCTGCAGCCAGGTGAGATTCATAGCGTACTGCTTCGTGCTCACCACTTTGGTTTCATGTTCCAGCTCAGGCACTATGGCTCCTGTTCGCCAGCCATGTCTCAGCATCAGGTCCTGCCACAACAAGTCACACGGCTCTTAGTGAGCTCTGACACCACACCACTTATACACACACACCCGATCTTTGGCAGCACATGTGGTTCCTGAGGCGGGACACACAAGCACTCGACCTTCTCAGGCTCTATATATGCATGTGTCCGAGTAGCAACAATATCAAGTATATTGAGGACAAACGTGCAATATCACCAGGCTTCTTCAGGCTCTAGTAACTCAAATTGGATTGCACAAAAATTGTAAAGCCTCTTCTGCCATCAAGTGTTGAAATCCAGTATTGAATAGATGCCGATTTAGCATTTTTAAAACTGCGCAGTAGGTGGAGAAACAGTGCAATTTCAGTTGAATGGTGAAACAGAAAGACATTGTTCCAAAAAGTGACGCATCTGAGGAATCCGTTCATATTGGTTCATGTCTGAGTTGTGTCAGTGTACATTGCTCTGGCATTTGAATAAGTGTGAAGTACATTAATATGTATCAAATTAACATCACAACAATGTAACACTGTGCTGTAATCCAGCAATCCTCCAGCATCATTGTATTGCGACACTCACGGCTAAATCGCTATAAAGGTGGTCTCCAAAGTATAGCACTCTAGATCCTCGCCAGCCTGTCAATCTGAGGAAGTCGAAGAGATTCCCCTGTAACACAACAGGAAGTCACAAAGCACACGCTGGTCTTTAGCTCGTTACCACAGAGGGAACACATTGTGCAAGGGGTGAAAACGGAAACAAATAAACCGTTTGATGAGTAAGGACTTGAGCAAGCAGAAATACCTGTTTATAGATCTCTCCTTTGTCTAAACTGCTTATCTTATCCCACCGGAGGTCCCCGTTTCCATCCAAGCGCCTGAAAGGTCTGCAACAAGAGTAACAGGGTTGGAGGGCGTTTCTTAATTTGACAGTGGACGTAAATTCATCAGTTGTTCTGTGATTTCAGGACGATACGATGCAAAGTTGCTCACTTCATACAGTCGGTGAAGAAGTGTGGTTTGTCTGCTTGCACAATGATGACGTCAAAGAAGTCCCTCCAGTCTTTCCCCACCATGTGTATCATTCCTTTGTTCCTGTAGACAGACACATGTTGACATAACAGAGTCTGTGACGGTATTGTTTGTTCTTGGCGCTCTGGCTTGAACTTTGGAGGGCTTACACAAAGCTGAAGGGACTGTTGGTGATGAGGAATAGTTTCTTTCCGCGACTAACCAGCCGCTCCAAGACATTACTGGTCTCCTCCCCTCGCTGAATGAACTTATCTGTAAAGAGAAGGAGAAGAGCTGTGATGTCTCCATTTGTGTGTGTGTGTGTTTGGGTCAACATTGCAGCTTGACGGGATAAGAAATGGATTTTCTTACCCAGATCCTGCATGATCCATTTGTACATGTAGCCTCTGAGGTGAACCATGCCGATCGCTTCCTGGGGATGAAAATAGTGTTACACAGGTCTCACACACACACACACACAGTCTCTCACAATAAACATGTACTTGGTTTCAATCAAAGCAGACGCTGAGAGGAACATGCACTTGAACTGTAACCATAAACCACGGAAACCTCAGCTGAGGAGAATCAATTTCAAACCGAGGAAAGCGGATAACCTCGGCCTCCAGCTGAGCAAATCAAGAGCACAGGAAAACCATAACATGAACTACACGTGCGAGAGTCTCAGTCAGAGGGGACGCTCACCGAGACGTCCTTGAAGAGGTGGACAGGATCGTATTCAATGTTGTTGGAGATGAAGAAATCGTTGGCCGAGGCCAGGAGCGCCATCTCTGGGAGAGAGAAGACATCCATGTACTGCTTCACCTTTGGTCCCTGTGAGGAGACAATGTTAGAATATTTACATTATTTATGCTTTGTACAGTAAATATTTATAAAACCATAAAAAAAAAAAGCACAGAATTTCTCATCACTTCAACCGTTTCCTCAGATAAATATTTAGAACTATTTTCACCCTGATCATTGCCCACTGAGGAGCGACCCGGCATGAGCGCCAGATAAAAAAGGCTGTTTCAGGAAAAACACTGGCAGACGCTGAGGCACATTTGCAAGGCAGGAAAGCACTTAAGATCCTCATCAACTGAAAACTATTTGCGCCTGAGCAGAGCCAGAACCACTCGTACTTAAAGAGCAGAGTCAGATTAATGTGAGATGTAACCTTTCTCATATAAGAAGGTTTATTCAGAGTGCAGATCGACTTTCACTGGATCTACAGTTGCTAAGGGCAGTTTTATCAGGGGCTAGAACATCCGTGCGTGCTGACCAATGAGAATACATAAGTAAACAATAGGAATTACGTAACAGTAAAGCCAGACAAAGGCACAAAACTGACATCACTGTGGATAGAAACAGATTTAATCCTCAAATATGAGATTAGGACAGAAATGATGACCCCCACACAATGCCATGAACTTATTATTACCAAACCTGGTATCAATATGATTTACTCCAGCACAAGAATTGTATTTTCCAATTAAAATATTTCACAGAAACCAAATGATGGCTTGTTAAACAACATTAAAAAAAAGACGGATCGTTTTAATTTGAATAGATGCCGATTCATCTGCTATAAATTATTCAACTGACAATTTGATTACAATACACTCCTCTCATAACTCTTTGGTTATTGTAGTTATTAAATGAGATCATTCTCCTCACCTTTCCATAGAAGCCGCTGTCCTGCTCCAGAGGGACGTGGTGAGT
Source organism: Genypterus blacodes (assembly GCF_046128005.1). NCBI lineage: Eukaryota > Metazoa > Chordata > Actinopteri > Ophidiiformes > Ophidiidae > Genypterus > Genypterus blacodes. The sequence goes on along the minus strand of NW_027466957.1, from coordinate 5,511,393 downwards.
GCCTCCATAGAGCTGCAGGACTTCATCATCTGGCACCGGCTTCAGGCCGCTGAGGACATAAAACATGGGTTAAGATACTTCATCAGAGGACACACTCCTTATCAAATGATAAGCGCTGTTGCTTTCAGCAGCAAGGGAGCTAATAAAAGATTCTGGTCTTATTTGCTGCATCGCCATAATGTAATGCGTTGTAATGTTTAGTTAAGAGACATTATCAGCACTGACCGATACACAGTTCCTGGCTCAATGTAATGAAAGGCATCAATCTTCATCAAGAGGCCCTTAATAGTGGGAGAAATGTATATTAATGTGCCATTAAATGAAGAGGGAACCGTTTGCATTTCTTCTTATATAATGAGACACCCGTCTTCCAAAAAAATAGTTACCTTTTCAATGTCGTAGTGAAGGCCCCGTGCAGCAAAGCTTGGAATGTAACTATATTTACCGATGCCTTCAGGATACTGCATTACAGGGGGGGCAATCAAAAAAAGGATCAAATAATCAGACTCTGAAAACAGCTGTTCTGTCATCAGACTTGAAACTGCTAAAGCTTACCTTGAAGTGTTCGACGAGGAAGCCTTTCGCCGTATTGTAGATCATAGTGTCGAGTTCGTTAGAGTAGAGAGCCAGCGTGTAGTCATAGTCAAAGCCGTAGATATCCACCCCAGCAAGGTTGACTTCATTGTTGGCATAGATTGTGGAGGAGTTGAGGAGGTTACACGCACCTGGTGGGATCAGGTCTGATCCAGAGAGAGCACATGGGAAATCCTCATACAAAGTAAACAAGCAGAATGAGACGAAACCTGCTGACTTGGCTCTTTTGGAGAGGTGTAAGAGGCTGCTGGTCTAACTCCAGTGACGCTGCCAGGCAACTTGATCGCATACAGATTGTACAATGTGCAGTTCTTGGACGTCATTTTGACTCCTTAGCTGAAAACAAAGTGCCTCAGCCAATAATCATTGCATTTAAAAACAAGAGTATTTTGTTTAATGATTCACTGAACAACTTTCATTCCCTCCTGAACAAACAGGGGTTCTGTTTATTTTAATGTTTGTTTGTTGGCTACTATACAGTACATGTGCAAGAGTCTCACAGAGAGAGAACACAAGGGCACAGATTAAACAAACATTCTATCTTGCAGGTTGGTCTCTTAAGTCTCGGCTGGAATATAAACGCTGAACCATTCCACTGTGTGTCAACAGGAGAAACTAAGCCACAAAATGTTCCCACCATTAGCAACACCACATATCTGCCCCACACCCACAAAATGACTCAAGTCTCAGGCCTCATCTGAGAGTCAAATATCCTCCAAGTCATGATAGTGTTGAAGAAATAACAAAGTAATACTGATTCTAGGCCTCACCTGTCACAGACCTTTGAAATAGAACTGGATAATAATATAACTGGATAATCAGAAGAGATTGTATATTATCCTTCGTAAGTACAAAAAGTTAAATTCATGTAACTCTGACAAATGTATCATATGTTATGAAGACTGAGATACACTACATCACCACATACTGGAGTATCCAGTTAAAACAGGAGGAGTTAACATTAAAGTGTTGTGTTGTGTTCCATGTATTCGTCATCATAATCTTCCTCTTTGTGCCCTCAGCTTTGTATCCTGGGCATGTCTGAGCGTCGTGCTTCTTTTTGAGGAATTGCATGTTTTGACAGTCAAAACTAACATTGAGACCATGGCTGAGAGAGGGTGCACACGATCTTTACAGTCCAGAATTAAAACAAGTAGCAGTAGAGTCTGAGGATGGTTGCACCTCATGTAGATGTGACAGTATTGGTTGTTGTTGTTACAGGAGATGAATGATATGCAAAACAACATAGAAAAGTTATGACATCTGCTTGTGTATTGAGTGCCAACTGTGTTTTTAATCATTGGTTGACTGCACAACTTTATTTCATATTAAAGTTGATTTAGAATAGATTTAGATTGTGGTCTGTCCTACTTTGTTATTAGTTTTCTACCAAACAACCGCGTTTTAATATAGAAAGGCAGTCGGTTTGTCCTCTAGGGCGGGTCTGCTCTGGTTGTACAGATCACTGGAGAAGTTTCTGGCTTAAACATGAACCTCGACTGGGTTACCGATTTCAAATTAGACTAAACTTAAAGTCAGAAAGCAGAATGGGGAACTGGCTGACTGACTGGGTGTGTGTGTGTGGGTGTGTGTACCATCTGGCCTACAGCAGAGGATGAAAACAACCAGAGGACATAATGTCTCTTTAGAGCGTTATCGAGCAACACGGGCGGTCCGGCTGACGTGGACGGTCTCTTACGGAGTCGAACACTGCGTGATATGGACCGCGACTCTTTGCTAGCTTACCGTGAACCATCCGCCTGGTGTCGTTGTACCGAGCCCACAGGTACGACTTGGGGTCCACAGAAGCTGCAGTTGAGCAGAACGAGCGCCCGCTAACTACAGCAGCATTGGGGGCACCCGGGGACTCCTCGGGCCGCTTCTTGGCACCGGGCGGGCATCTGTGAGGAGCCTCGCCGGGCGAACACTCGACTCCGTTCGGACAATTTGATGCAGAGCAGCAACTTCGTCCTTGTGCTTTTCCACCGCCCTGTTTTCCACCCTCACCCAGTCCACATGTGCCAGCGAACCGGACAGCTATGCATGATTTGACCAGAGTAGGAACCCCGCCAGCTCGGCTCCGGAGCGCTCGGGTTAACGTTGAACCTACAGTATTTAAAGACATTTTAACAACGCATGGGACGACTTTGACACAAGCTCCAGGCGCCGCAAGCAAACACTATGAAAACAATAAGATTGAGACTCGTTTTGGCAGCCACTGGCCACGCCCCCTATAAATAGGGCGGGTCTGCTCTCGCTCCAACCAATCAGAACTTTCAAACTTTTTCTCTCTCTGTTTTTACCAACCTGAACCAAACACCCATAATACAGCCTAACGACAAAACACAATACTAATAATATTAATATACCAATGCTTGCGTAAACCACAACGCAATATAAACAGCAAGGAGTACTAAGTTAACAATCAAATAAAGTAATAATATGACTTACGATAATTGGTGGAAAACAAAACAGAAAATATGGTATGTTTTCATTTGGCAAATGTTTTTATCCAAAGTGGATAACAATAATAATAATTTTAAAAATATGTATGTCTTTGGAGTGCAGAGGACACACACCTAAACATGTCATTCCACACTTGAAGGCAATCAAACCTTGGATTTGAAACTAGGAAGTCTTCTGAAAGTGCACTGGGCTCATACAATGGTGAGCATTGTTTGTATTCATTCAGTGAATTCAATTTATCTACTTAATCAATTAAATCAGATATGTGATCTGCACAAGCTCACTGTCGTTTATCTGCATCTATTTGAGAAACTGTGATCCATCTCTTCCAGTCCAGGTCGTACCCCCCTCTGGTCTGGCCTGTCCAGACCTATTAGCTCAATTCTTCGCTGAGATCTTCAACATGTCACTGGAGCAGTATAAAGTCTCTGCCTGCTTCAAAAGCCTTCTCTATCCCCAGGAGACCCTGCATCACAGGACTAAATTACCTCTGTCCTGTTGCCTTGACCTTAGAAGTCATGAAGTCCTTAAGAGACTAGCATTTAAAACACCACCTGGCCCCTGTTGTTTGCCTACAAAGTCAACAGAATCTCCAGCATCTGGGCCTATGCTTGTTTACACCACAGATGTCATCCTCCAAAGGACCTCGGCCTTCTCAGTAGGTGGAGACAACGTTGGTTCTTCTTGTCCAGTGCCTGTGTGTTATCTGTCTCAATATTTACAGTTAAAGGTTAAAGATTGGTGTGGGAGACAGAGTGAGTGTGTGGAGGTTGTGGCCTGCTAGGTGGAAGCTAAGCCAAATCTATTGAAGAATAGCTTTAGCTTATCTGCCTACTAATGACAACTGGACATCCAGGGATGTTTTTATTGCCTTCTGGACATTCCTCACATTGCTCTGCTCCTCCTGTAGTCGTACTTTACCACCTTCTTAAACTCCCTCAAGCTTGTGAGCAGAACTGTGGGAGCTTTCACACAGATGAATAGAAAGAGGAGTGTTCTTTTGAATTCCTGTGAACAAGTTTCCCATTAAGATACCTTAAGATACATTAAGGTATACATTAAGATATCAGCACGATTCTGGTGAAATTGTGGCTGGTTAAACTCAGCCCAGAAATAGAAAACAATGTGGCGCATAACTTATTTGATCTGATCTGCCTTGAAACATAAATATAATTTATTTTCGCACAAGACACCGTCAATTATAGAGACACAGAACTCATCCTTACTTAATTTGTAACACACTGCCTGAAAGTTTGATTTCTATCAGAGAGGTGTTTTGCAGTACTACTTCACATACATGTAGCAGCTAATCACTGCTTGAACCTACGTAACATCTTATCTGTCTGTTTTTGCACCATATCATTTGAAACTGCTTCAGTCCAGAAGATAAGCCTTACTTGAATAAATAGTTACGCTGACATTTCAGAGAGGTTAGGCAATAAAACAGTAAAGGCAGCAGTTTGTCTGCATTTATCTGATATTTACACACAAATAAGGGATTCCAGTCTACAAAGGATGTACAGTGTTGCCTTTTTTTTTTATTCTTCGTGATGAAAGTGGTTCACAGGTCAGTAAAAGGAACTTACACATAAAAAGTTGAGGGTCACCGTGTGTGTGTTATGCCAGCGTGTGCATGTCGTTTTTTTTTCCGAGAACAATTTTTCACAAAATGCGGAAAACATAAATAGTTAATTAAAACATTGTACAGCAAAGGTGATTAAATTATTAACACATCTGCCAAACAGTTAATTAAATAGATTCAGAAAAAAACATTTACAACTTTCAAAGCGGTATGACATTTGGACATTTTTCACTTTTTAGCCCTCAATCGAACAGCAGCACCTCCTTCCACCTCTCAGTATTAACTCATGCCCATGAACTCAAGAGGGTAATAATGCCTGATGCTGACTGTTCATATCGACTGAAGCAAGGTACGCAGGCTAAAAAATGAAAATATCCTCCCAAAATCAAATACCACATTACTCAGTGCCGACAGTGGCCGATGAGTTTCCCCAAAGTCCAAGTAAAACCTTCAAAATAAAAAGACGGATCACATCTACAGTGTTGAACATTTGCCTCTATTGAAATTGTGACATAGTCTAAAAGAACAAAGAGGAAAAACCAAGGCACTAAAACGTTGAACACAAACAATGTATCAAATCAGCAGGGCGTGGCCTCTGTCCTGAAACCACGGGACAGTAAAAGCGCTTCAGAAATGACTGCCAACATTTGCTTGAATTCAGTTGATATTTCTTGGAAAAACAAACAAAAACAACCATTTCCAATCATGGGCTCAAGTATAATTCATCTCATCAGGTCTTCAGCTGAACATTGAATTTCAATTGCACTGAAAGAGAGAGAGAGAGAGAGAGATAAGAGAGGGAGAGATAGAGAGAGATGGAGAGAAAGAGAGAGATAGAGAGAGAGGTTGCTAAATTACCTCTGTCCTGTTGCCTTGACCTTAGAAGTCATGAAGTCCTTAAGAGACTAGCATTTAAAACACCACCTGGCCCCTGTTGTTTGCCTACAAAGTCAACAGAATCTCCAGCATCTGGGCCTATGCTTGTTTACACCACAGATGTCATCCTCCAAAAGACCTCGGCCTTCTCAGTAGGTGGAGACAACGTTGGTTCTTCTTGTCCAGTGCCTGTGTGTTATCTGTCTCAATATTTACGGTTAAAGGTTAAAGATTTCCAACCATTTCCAATCATGGGCTCAAGTATAATTCATCTCATCAGGTCTTCAACTGAACATTGAATTTAAATTGCACTGAAAGAGAGAGAGAGAGAGAGAGAGATAAGAGAGGGAGAGATAGAGAGAGATGGAGAGAAAGAGAGAGAGATAGAGAGAGAGGTTGCGTTGTAATAGCAAGGTAACATCAATCTGCTCTTTGACCTCAAAACACAGAACTAGCATCAAACTACTCTATAAGCAGTCCCAGGTCGGGGCTAACTACATACACTTACACGCTGAGTAATGTCGTTTCTTTTCTTTTGCGTAGTTTATTCGTAATCCAAGCTGCATGCTGCGACGCCATAAGCAAAGCAAAGGGACATCTGAGCTTCTTGCGTTGAAATATTCTGTCCCAAATGTAATTCCTCTGCATATTTCTTATATTTCACGTTAGGCTAGTGGATGTAAAAGCACCGTTTGGATGCTTTTTGAAAAAGGATTTGCACATTATTTGATTACTACTTCATTTGTCTATCAGCAGCGAGAGAACTATGTCTACATTTGTCCTTCATTAGCCGGAACAGCAGCTTTACCAGCACTGTTGGCACTGCTGACTGAGATCAGTAAATTCCCTCTGTCCACAGGCGAGGCCGAAAGCTCGGGGGTGACTACCTGTCGGACTTTTAACATGCTTACTTTTCACACAAGTGTGGCGCGATAAATGTTGATATACAAAACATCAAAGAATGCCCTTTAAATATACGGATCATTGCTGTTCTGGGGAGGGGGGGTGGGGGGGTTAAGAAGCTGTGTAGCAACTAGTTTCCTATCGAATCAGGAGAATTGTTCTTTGGCCCATCATTTCTCTTATTTTCCTTCTTTCTCTTGTGCTATCTGGTGTCCTGGGACACTCTTACCATCCGCAAGTTATTGTTAATGTGAGATTCTCAATGACCGCAGTAAAGCAGTTGCAGACGGCCACTGTTATTAACTGAAAGTCGGCGAGGGGGAAGCTTCAAAACCCTCCCAGATCCTAAGGAACAGCAGGACGGATACAGGCACGGCCCTCACTTGGTCTGCATAGTTTGAAAAGTAAGATGCATGTTAAAAAACCTCCCACATCATGCGTGTTATTAATGGATTGACCTGAGGTGGCGAGGCTATGGCTGTTCTATTTCCATCTGTGAAATGACCTCCAATTAAAAGGGTGTGAAAGAGACGGGGGGCCAAGACCAAAGGGCCAGACGCATCGCAGGACAGACAAGGGGAGGAGCCTAAGGTCGACAGCGTGCTCGCTACTTTAGTGTAACATTTCAGAAAGGCTGCGTCGTTTTACAGAAACACTAACGGGAAGTGGTCACATTTGATCTAAACTGCTTTACGGGCACTACATAAGCCGAACAGCCTGAAAGGGTTGCCAGACCAGAAGGCAAAGAGTCACAGCCTTAGAATTAAAGATTGAGGACATTAAACACTGTACATGAAACGTCCATCAGCCTGGAATAAATACTGACAATGGATCATTGCAACACACGGCCTTGTACAAAGACCGCGGGATGGACGTCGGAGCCACTCGGGGACAAGACACAGTCAATGACTTAACAGAGCAATGAGCAGCACATCGGTCTCTTCATCCTTCTTACAGGCTGCATGCAGAGTCTCCGCTCTGAGCAGAGAGGATCGACGGGACGCAGGGATGAGAGGTTAGTTTCTATTTATAAGTCGTTATTCTGGCGAGTGCGGTGGGTGGGGTGGGGGGGAATGTTGCATCAAATCTGGAATGGACAGGATGTCTCGGGTCAGGAAAGGAGGAGGGATCCGAAGGGGAGTCGACATGAAGACGGGTCCTTATGGAGGAGTGGAGGTTTGGAGTGATGGAGGGAGTGTTTCAGCGCTACAGAGACAGAATGAAACGGGGACAAAACAGATTTAGTTCAAGACACAAACAACAACAATTGAGGATAGTACGGCGACAACAGCAATAAATACGGCACATCAACATACTGTGAACACTGTGGAGGCTCGGGGAATTAGCTCACAAGACACTGGTTGGGGTTAGATGTACAAAAATCAACCACTCGTTAACCCAAATAGGAGTTAGTATAACACAATGCATTCAGAAGGATGCAGGGTTAAAGTCTAAACGTGAATGAAATCTCTCTGATCTGAGAGTTGGATTGTTTGAGTTAAAGATGGCGATGGTTCATTTATCTCATCGCCTGCGGGATGATTTGGACTGCGAGCTACGCGTCCGAGCAGCAGCGTTGTTGCCAGAGCTCATTCTGACATTAGTGTGCGATTCTTCGGCGGTTCTGCTCGCGGAGCTGGATCCACGTCTAGACGCTGGGCGGACCCCGGTTATTGCGGCCCTACTAGGTGGAGTGTGAATAGACAGAGGTGTGTTTGTCTGAGATGCTGAGGATTTAGCATTCTGCTGAGATGAAAGCCTGCCTAACGGAGACGCGTCGCAACAAGTAGCTGCCGCTTGTACGGAGTTAGACCGGTGAGACGACCGCTTCCTTCGCACGGAATAATCTCGGTTCGCCTTTGAATCAGGCTTTTGGTCTGGCTTGCTTCCTCCGTGTGCTGTAGATGTGCTAGGATACACACAAAGAGATTTGGAAGAGGTTAGATTATCTGTGGAGGAAGAAAACAGAGAAGATTTGAGCTTGGTGCTGGACGCAGGCACGACGCGGGTTTTGATGAAGGTTTCCTGTCGCGTGGGCACCGACGCTCTGCGGCCGGGAGCATCTTTTCTTGTATCGCGGGCATATTTTGCGGGCGTTACCTCACTGCTAACAGAGCTGACAGAGCCGTGACGGGACAGGGAAAAGTCGCTACCGGGACTCAAGTATGAGCTCAAAACATCGCTGACACTATGGCTTCTAATGAAGGTCGCGTCCCGTGGGAGACGCTTGCCTCTACGAGACCGTGTACCGGTCTGGACAGGCTTGTCAGGACAAAGACAGAGAGGTGTTCTTACGGGGCTGGTGTGGAGGCTTCGGTTCAGGGCGCGCAGGTGCTGCGTGGCCATGGCCGGGACGCTGCTGCAGAGCACCGGGCTGGCTCGTGGACTGTTCCTCAGCGTGGGGCGTGCAGGGCTGCTGCGGGGGCTGCGCGGGGCCCGGCCCGACTTGGTGCCCAGCTCCTTGGCCCGGGACCTGCGTGGGCTGCTGTTTAAGCTGTGGGGAGACATGGGGGCCTCCAGGTCCTCCAGACGCTGGGTAAGGGCCAGTTTCTGCTGGATGGCCATGCGCAGCAGAGAATTCAGGGTCTTCTTCTCATCATCAGCTGCTGCCAGCTGCCTCTGCATCTCATCCAGCTGGGTGACATATTGGTCACACCTGAGACATGCAGATAAGATAAGAGCAAGCGCACACACCACACAGTGACATATTAAAGCACACACACACACAACAGGGTTAAATTAAACACAAGTCACAGTTTAACAGCAAAAACTAACTATAACCCAACACAATCATTATGAGAAGAGAAGAGCAGGACAAGTTAACAGGCCCAAATCATAGATGCAGTCACTCTGGATATCCACAAGATGGCACTGCAAAGCTGGACTTACTGGAACAAACGTAAGCCCTTAGCAACCGACACCAGTCATTGGCCTCTTTGTGCATTCCGAGCTTGTAATCCATCTCAAGGATAATCAAATGCCTGAGACTACAACTGTCTGGACAAACGCCTAGACGATCTAATGCACATCCAAGTGGAAAGCTCTCTGTCGGTGATTAACAAACAACATGCTGCTGTTATCAGCCAAACAAATAAACATCAATAATAAGGAATAAAGCATTCATCTGGTGCGCTCACACACAGGCAAACACACTCGACCAACAGGGACTGCAACTGCAACCCACTGAAGAGGTTAATGATTATTGAGTTAAATGTAAATGAGTCAAGTCTTGTCAGTCACAAAGAACCTCCCCTCCCCTCCCCCGCCACATTCCGGCCACTCTCTTGGCGACATAAGGGGGCTTTCAGGTTGACGGAGGCCTGCCGGGGGAGCCGGTGCTTCAGGGTGCGAGTGGAGTGAGTGCGGCTCAATGTGGGTGGCGAGCTCCTGATGTGTGCTGTACAATGCTCCTTCCAAACCTCCTGCGTCAAACGCTGCCACAGACGAGTCACACTCTTGACACACACACGCTCACAAACTCACACATTGCCCGCGCAAAATAAACCAACCAAATGGACAAACGGGATCTTTGTACAGCAGCTACTCCGGCGATTGCATCAATGATTTCCCGGGAGCAGAGTGCGTCAGCTAGGTTTCACGTGTGGACGGCGTGCACAAGTCCACAGAGGAGAGGACAACACACCGGGGGCTGCATCAGTGTGAAAGTACAACTGCAATACAGAGCATGGATTTAGCAAACATTCTATTCAAATGTATAAAAAGCTTATTAATCTATCCTCCATAGATCTTACTGAGGCAAGCCGCCAAAACAAACAATATTACAGAGCACATACTGGACGGCTACCTGATAGCTGCACTTGCGTATTCGACTGGCCAGCACAGAGTGTGTGGCCAGATAATGTTGCACTGAACCGGAGAGTAGAGTCATGAGTAACACTTTCGCTGCGGCCCCGTATGAGAGGAACCCCACTACGTCAACCACGTCAGCCCATTTACGAGCCGGGCCGACACTTGAGGGCCTCTGGGGCTCCTCCTTCCCTCAGGCGACCTGCCTTCATAGGTCAATCTGTCCTTCCTTCCTCCGCCGTCAGCACAAGGCACAGCATGTGGCTCCTAATCTCCCCGTGAACCCGTGGATTGTCTCCAGGCATAACAACCTGGATAAGCTCATTAGGCGAGAGGCAGCAAACACTGGACCACAACAAGAGCAGCAATGCCAAGCATGACAAACGCTAGCAGACAGTCAAGCTGGAGGAACATGTCTCTCATATCAAATATCCATTGTCACAGGACAAAATGTATCTTTCTGACAATATGTGTGAGCTATTCCTTACACAGTTCAATAGAATGGGTTTGTTCCTCTCAGTTGGCAGTAGACTTGGTGTCAGAGTGCATGATGTGGACGTCTTACCGAGTGGCAAACATGACCCGCAGTGAGGAGAAGGTTGCAGCGTCCTCTTTCAGGGCTTTGAGCTCATTCCTCAGCTTCACCATGGTCTCAGACACCATGCTCTTCTCAGTCTCGTACTTGGTTTTCAGATTGGACAGGGCCAACTCTGCCGTCTGTGATGACAAAAGACAGATTCAACTAAATCAAAAGGAAAGCCTCCATTCCTACTTCGTGCCTCTGCACGAAGTAGGAATGTGTTGCATAGTGTTCATCACAACATCATCACAACATCATTATGAAACAGATCTGGTCTGTGTCGTTCTGATAATAAACACACAACCTCAACATTGAACTTTAGAAAGAAAGGTACGTGAGCTTGGCCGAGTCAAGCAGATTATCCTAAGTGTTTATAAGCGTGTAAAAGGGAAAGAGAATGCTAAGGGGATGATGGAAGAAAGTAACGTCAGACACGGAGCACGGGACAGAGGGGGGGGGGGGGTAATAACCACTCATCACATGCTGTTTAAAGTACAGACGCATGCAGAGGCAGGTCTGTACTAGACACAGAGAATACATCCATACTGTTTATGTTAATATTAATAAAGAATTTAAAAAAGAGTGACTCATTATGATAACACATTAGGATATTGAATTTCAATTTGAAAACATTTTCATTTTGTTAGGATGAGGCATAAAATATTGGCAGAATGAAAATCTGATCATGGAACCTAAATGTCACAATGTGATCACTGTGATTGCTGTGATCAAGCAGCTGTAGGTTGTACTTTGGCCTTGTGAAAGGATTGCAACAAAGGAATGTATTTCAAACAATGCCACAGAGTTAAAGAGGGAACAATGTGGTGTAGCCGGTGCCTGCGGCGCCTCACCTGTTTGTTGGCCTTGAGGACGGTCCTGAGGGTAGCGATCTGTTCCCTCTTGGTGCTGAGGAGGGACTTGAGCTTCAGGACTTCCTCCATGAGGCTCTCGGCATCTCTCTCAGACTCCCCGCTGGTGCTAAACGCTGAGTAAGGCAACGCGCCCCGCTGGCGACACAGGTCAACTGCCACCTGAGGGGAACACAAAGGCAGTCATTCACAAAAGTCAATCACATGTATACATGTTGGATATCATTAGAGGAAAGCTGAGACAGAATGCTGGAAAGCACTACTGATATTCCTGAGCTTGTGGACAGAATCTTACCACCACACATTCTTAATAATACACCATTTGTAAATAATTCACATTTGTGGCAAGCTCTGCCGTCTTACCCGGAGGTGTTTTATCTGGCAACGGATGACTGCCACCAAGTTACGAACATTGGAAGGGTCCCTGAAGTCCAGGGTGGGGGATCCCGGGCAGCCGGGAGAGTCAAAGCTGCCTCCTGCGCTGTCCACCTCCCCCATGAACTGCAGTGCTGCAGCTTTGGTGACAAACGTGTCGCCTGTGCGCGGCTTCTGGGGGTAGATGTGGTGTGGCCGTCTCCCACTGCCCACTCCACCGCTCGCCCTCGCCCCATCACGGTAATAGTCCAAAGTGACCCGCTTGGGCGTGAGGTTGTTGCAGACGCAGATGTGGTGATAGAGGTTGGACAGTTCCTCGGAGAACGCCAGCAGCTCTTCCTGGGCAACACTCAGGTGCCCTTCGGAGTCGGTCGCAACTTTTCGCGTGGCTCCGATCTCCTTCTCCAACTCACCAATCCGCTCCTGGTCCTGTTTGCTGGACTTGATGCACTGGCGGATCTTATCAGCCAACTCCTGGGCCTCTGACCTCCAGCGGTCCTTCTCGTGCTTGTGGCGCTGCTCCAGGGTGTTGTAGCGAGCTCCTGCCTGAGACAGTTCATCCCGCAGCTTCATCAGCTCATCGCTAGACGCACGCATGCGCGCCTCCAGAACTTCCTTGCTCTTGGTGTCAACCTCGTAGTCAAAGACCACTTTGTCAACATCTCCGTTCTCGGGCTCGCCACCCCCCCTGTCGTCCGCCTCCTGGTTGTGCTGCTGGCTGATCTGCACCGCTTCCAGCTGTTGGGTGAGGGATCCCACCTTGTCCTGTTGCTGACTCAGTGCCTGCTTGGACATTAGCAGCTGGGTCTGCAGGTCCTCCACCTTGTTGACCAGGCTAGATTTCTCTCGTTCTGTCTGTGTACACACACACAAACCAGCCCTGAATACTTTGCAAGATATGATAAGACACGTTACATTTTTTCTAAAATTATTCTTAACACTCTAATCCAGTCTCCACACCAGATGCTATTTATCCCTATTAATGGTTTATTCCAATATTAATTCTACAAAAGGCCACAGAACATAAATTGCCGATTCAACCACCTTCATTAATTTTTCATGTACCATTAAAAAAACAGTGGCTCAACCCACTGAACTCCACATCTACAACCCTAACATCTGCTGGGCAGGAGCTTGCTGACCCAACCCCCAATTTAAGTGCATCATGAATAAAACATCAGCAGAGCAGAGTGTTGAACAGTTGAAGACATTCTTAATTTTCTCAAGTAGCCCTTATTCCTGAAGCATACCCAGTAGGAGCACACTGAACTGCTGGATGAATTAGTTGCTACAATGTGGTGTTTGCCAGGTGGTGTTAGTGTTACTCGTGATGGAAATGCTCCGCACACAGAGGATGTGGTCTAAAACAGGAAGCACCAGACAAAGCGCCTGTCTGCATGTCTGACATCCTCTCAGCTTAATTCAAGGTTTACAAGATCAGAGTAGATACAAACTAACATATTATGCTGATCCGTTGCTGTGTGAACGTCCCAGTCTACTTAATAATTAACTGCTAAAACCAAAAGGCCAATCCACATCACCAAAATGGACTTTTTGGAGCATTCAGTATCCACAGGATTTTGGTGTCACTGTTTGAGAGCAGCCCGTTGCCTACCTGTAGGAGTTGCTGCTTGAGTTTCTGACTGTCTGAAAATTGTAGCTCACTCAGCAGGTCTGACACCAGCCCAGAGGCCGGAGCCCGGAGGAACACGTCGCTGTTGCGAGGGGTGGAATAGCGATGGATGAGGCCGTTGGTTTTGGAGCCACCCAAGTGAGGAGGGTGAGCAGAATTGGGAGCAGATCCAGGACCATTATTATAGCCACTGTCCTGTTCCTCTCCCTCGCCTTCACCTTCTCCCCCTCCACCCTGGCCCTCCTCCTGGCTGTCATCCAGCTGCTCCAAGTGGAGCTCCAGGTTCCCCACAGAATCAAAGGGGTTAAGGGTCAGGGCAGAGAGCTCTCGCCGCAGACTGTTCTTCTGCTCCCTCTCCTCCTTCAGGGCTTCCAGGGCCTCATCCAGCTGTCTCTCTGCTATCTCCCTCAGCCTCGCTGCCTCGTCCAGCTGTGCTCGCAAGTCATCCTGCTCCTCGTTCTTCTGGGTCAACTCCAGCTTCACTGCTTCATACTCAACCTGCAACATAGCCAGGAGCACAAACAGAAGACAGGGTTTTGAGTGAAGCCCTACTATGTTGCTTGTGTGTAAAATGCCTTTTCACACCTTTTCATACTCTCACAAAGAAAACAAGTGTTTTGTTTCCACATTATTCGCATCTAAGGTGTTTTATCTACATAGTTGCTATTCGCAAATAGCTACCTGGAGGCAGCATTGGTAGTTCTATAGGTTATGGATATAAATTTGCCAGCAGGATGAAATCCAGGTATATTCTTACAAAAACAAAACCTGTGTGTAGACAAAGCAGCAGGGCAGATGCCCAGTGGGCTTCAGATTCTGCATGTTTGCTGGTCTGATATTGATGTCTTTGCACACAGACTACATTGATTTTCTTTAAAGAAAAACACACCGACTCAAAGTAACGACGCTTGTCTAAAGCACAACATAACAGGTGCTGTCTTAGTGTGAAGCTTCTACTTTGCTGCATTTGTTGCCTTTGGGTATATGTTTTTCCAGCAACAGAGGAAAATCAGCATTCTAATTTTCTCTCGGCCATCTGGGTCATTTGTGTTGTCTTCCATGTGTGAGTTTTGCTCAGAAATCTAGTTTCTCAGCTCAAAGCTGTTTTCAGACAGGTTAGATAAACACAAACAGGTAAAACAATGACAGTCTGATGTTTAACCAGGTGAGGAGTTGGAGAACGAGTGATGACTGACCTGGTTTTCTTTGAGCACAGACACCTGCTTTTGCAGAGATATGTTCTCATCTTCTAGCTCGCCATTGTCCTGCAACTGCCGCAGCTCCCGCACTTTATATTCCTTCATCTCGTCCCTCAGATGACCTTTCTCTGCCTCAAGACACTCACACTCCTGTGGAACACAGCCCACTGTCAAATCGGTGCAAATCACAAGCTTTAAACAGCACACTTTCACATTTACTTGCATGATAAGGCTACTCAAAATATTAACTTGTGTTTCAAGGGCTCCGACTTCAATCACAGGACCACAGACAGAGACAAGCGCTTACAGCGTAACAATCACCATAAATACCAAAGCACGCCAGTCCTTCATACCTTCTTCAGTTGGGTAGAGACCACCCCAAGTCTATCAATGTCTGCGTGGGCATTGCCCAAAGTCAGGCGTGCCTGCTTTAACTCTGCCTGGACCTCCTCCATGCGGGTTGCCATGGCAGCCTCTTTCGTGGCAGTCTCCTGCAGCAGATTCTCCTCCCGGCACTCTCCATCAGCAGCTGCACGCTTCTGGCTGCTCACAGAATCTAAAAATGCCTTAAAAAAGAAGGAAAAAACAAGGAACAGATATCTGTAACTGGTAAGGTATGAAACTGTGGTGCTAATATGGAAAGGAGGTTTTGTATATTTAACAATGGAAAACAAAGCAGGACTGTGAAAATATGAGCCTATTAGACTATAGTGTACACGTCCTTTCATGAGTATAGTGCAATCAACAGAATCTTCACTAATTGAGTTTTAGAGTTTTCTGAAGCAGAGTATTGATGATGAATTTGCAGGAAGTAGTTAAAATCCATCATCTTGACCCAGCGCGCACTTACAGGGTGCATGAATGACTCCTGATGAGAGCATTATCAAATAAGGAGCTAAACGAAATGAGCGTGCTGCTAAACATGCTCGACTGAACATCACGATGCGGTTATATAATGCTGCTAATTTGTAACACATGAGTCTGCCCTGCTTCCAGAGACCACGTAGGCTGCCAAACAGCAAAAACGAAGGTTTATACAGATTAGCAGAAAGCTGAAAATGTCCCTTCAGGGCTGGAGTAATGCTTTACAGGTTTTCAAATGCACCCATTTATTTTGCTATGTCCAAATGCATATTTACAAATTTGTGAACTATTTGATCTGGAATGCTTTCTCTTTGAAAGCATAGATTAAACTGCAACACCAAAAAGCTACCCACTAAAATAAGAAATTACATTTATGAGATTATCTTCTTACATAAACCAATTTAAATTCCAATTCTAGGATGGACCGTTCAGTGCATTTGGCAGTGCTAAAGTCCACAGCAGGAACTTAATTAACTCTATGGACATCTACCATTCAAGAGCGTTTCAAAGTGAGCAAAATTGTAGGGAAATCTCTGCTACACCGAAAGGGGACAGGAAATAGGAAGACGTGTGCAAATATTAATATCTACACATATTTGATCATAATTAATCTGCTACATGTATATAACATTGATCTTGGAATAAAGTCACTGCTGATGATTTGATTGTTTTGAAGCAGCTGCTTGAATAATAAACACAATGAGCCTGCAGGGCCCCGGGTCTCTGAGGGCGGGATGACGCAATCATGGAAAATTGACTGCACAATTGTGCATTCTCATTCACAGTATTGTGTGAATAAAACCATAAGTATTTATGCACAATGTGCTTGCATATTACTCACTGCAGATTCACCACCACCACTTGATTCTCCATTCTTACCAAACAGCTGTGCCTTTGTCAGACCAATCCAGACTTAATCGGAGTTCTGCGCGTTACAGCAAGTGACTGGCACTTACGGAAGCTTTTCACTGAATGTTTGTGCTGTTGTCTGTCCCCCAAAATGGGCCGGATAACTATTGCTAACCGCTTTCAGACGAGGGGGGCCCACTCGCTGTACAATGGTAAAGCAGGGAAAAAACCATCCTATTACAGTTTCACTGTGATGCGTTTGTAATATCCAGTAATACCACAAACTCAGATAAAATAGAATGTGCATGCTTTCCGTACACACATAGCAATCATTGTTTTCCACATAGCAACTCTTTGACACAATGTCCAGAGGAAAGCCTCGTCTCTGGACGTAGCCTGCTTGCTAGAGAAGACTGCAATGGGCAGACCTGTCAACATGAGAAATGCACCTCCAAATATTATCTAAAGGCGTACACACATGCAAACATTCTGGATGGGGGCTTTTACATGACTCCTTTTTTGTGTTTGTCTTTGTTGTGACCTTTCCAATAAGCAAACTAAAACGTTGTCTCATTTTTCCTGAAACAGCACGAGCTGGTGGGTCAGTTCAGAAAATTCCTGTTTTATTAGAAACATCATTAACTTGTACTATTATGTGTGGTAACCATGCTTCTAATATACCTTGCAAAAAATGATTGTATTGTGAAGTTTTCATTCATGATTCATTTCTAAGTGGTGACCATGTGTAGAAGAAAGACCACTGTTTATGGAACACTGGAGAAATTCAAAGTCAGTAAGGTGTGGAGGCTGTGAGATCCTACCTCTTTGAGCTGCTGCAGCTCTGCTTTGAGGCCTTCATGTTCCTCTTCCAGCTGTCTGTGTTTAACCTTGAGAGTAGAACTCTCCTCCAAGACCACAAGGCCATAGCGGGCTGCCTGCAGCTTCTCCTCTGTGGCCTCCTGGAGCTCCAGAGTGAGCCGCACCACCTCGCCCCTAAGGTCTCCGCTCCCCATCTCTGCCTGCCCGTCTCCCTCCGCTGCCGCACCTGCTGGGTCTGCATCCGCCTCCAGCATCCTTGCTTGGCCTCCCACGTTCCTAATGTTCCACTGGGACACCTGCCTTCTTCACTCCTTCTCAACTCTCATTACTCCACACTGAAGAGGAGGAAAAACGGATTATGGCTTTGTTAACTACTAAGATCAACAATAGTCATGCTGGCAAATAGGTTTGTGTTTTAAGAACAATGTGATGACAATTTGACAAACATTATCATAGAAATCAAATGTCCAATACAGCATCACAAATGCTGCATTTAGCAAATAATTAAGCACAAATTTAGGGTTTGTGTTATTAACAGATGTGTCAGAGTAATGGTCCATACAAAAACAAAACCAAGTAACACAACACAGCAAATGAATGAGTCCAAATCCCACATTAAAGGTGGGATATGTGAGGGTTCTCTGAGCTGAGATGTAAAACGTGTGCAGATTGTTTAAAATCGCCCCCAAAGTTCCAATTAAAAGACTTAAAAAAACGCTTCCAACTTTGAAATAGAACTGTG
This sequence comes from Genypterus blacodes, assembly GCF_046128005.1. NCBI lineage: Eukaryota > Metazoa > Chordata > Actinopteri > Ophidiiformes > Ophidiidae > Genypterus > Genypterus blacodes. The sequence goes on along the minus strand of NW_027466957.1, from coordinate 5,493,235 downwards.
GGGAGGGGCCCTCCTGGATCAGCAGGACAATAACACACACTCACTCACACAAAGCCAGGTGCACAAAGAAATTACTTGCTGATGGGTGTGTGGAGGAACTTCACTGTCTGGATTAGAGCCCGGATATCACCCAAATCAACACCTTTAGGGTGAATAGAAAGTTGTATCCCAGGGATTATCACTGACAATTCTGCGCGTAATCAAACGTCAGACGCCACTGTCACAACTGTTCCCGCCAGCAACAACATCAAGATAGCATTTAGCTCGAGTTTAAAGCTCCATACTGTACATGAATATGCATCACTTTAACCACCCGTGTTGACAGGGTGGGGCCGAACACACACATAAATACATATACATACACACGCACACACACCCTCCCTCCCCGTTTCCTCACGTCCTCCGGACCGACCGAAGATGGAAACACGGCAAGCCGGATTGTCCGGTGCCAAATGTCAAGCATCAGTTTTCCATTACAAACACGCGCACACACAAACCCTGACACAAAACAGATAAACTATGTAAGAATAGAAACGAGACAAAAACACATTTAGACATCTTGTACGCTATCCTCGTTGTCCTTATAAGGAAGCCGGTATTGTCGAGTGCGAATCATCTTGACAGGGAAACAAATTCGACCGGACAGCTAGCTTTAGCCTAACAAACACCAAAAACTGTCGTTATTTTAAAACAAATATCTGGTTAAAATGGCAGGCTTGTGGTTAGCTGGTTCAATATATGCGTAATAAGTTCGCCCCTCACGGAGCTTCGGGCTTGTCTTTACCGTTAGCGGATCTTGGTCAGAAAAGGCTAATTAGCTAGATAGCATACATCACCTAAAACTAGCTACTCACCCCCCGGTTGTGTTTCACAAATGGGACACGCCGGTCGGTAGCAAACGCTAAGTGAGGACTTCCCGTCGGCGGATAGCGGGTGTGACGGCAGCTACATGCTCCGGCGCGGGTACCAGGTTACACCAAAGCGCCGCGTCCCCTTCCTCCCACCTGCTCTCTCGTTTCCCCGGCGAGGTCGAGTGTCAAACGCGCGCCGAAAACGTGAAAGCACGATTACCCCCCCTAACGGCGCGGTGCAATTCCACAAAGAAACCGTCTGAAATTTCTTTGAAATTCTTTAAAATTTGTGATGTATTAAATATAAACAACTTAACAACTGCTGGTGTAATTATATAAAATAAAAGAGCACGAAATAGGAGAGAATTAACGAAAGATTAGTGAAGCGCGATACTTCCGTTTTTGTTTTTACCGACTTCCTTTGTACTTCCGGGCGTGTGCACATTCTCTCGCTCTGCGCTTTTTTGCACCATGAAGATTCTAACTTGGAACATAAATGGCATAAGGACATTTAGAGGCAGTATTAAAAATATTCTCGATTCCCTAGATGCGGATATCATCTGTGTGCAAGAAACGAAAGTGACGAGTAAGTTTGTACCGTAGAGTTGTTGTCATGTCTTAGCCTCTCATCAATCAGATCACTGTGTTCATTAACGCGTGAATTGTTCCTTACAGGAGACTTACTTGACGAAAGAACTGCTATTGTTGACGGCTACAACTCCTATTTCAGCTTCAGTCGAGGACGCAGTGGCTATTCAGGTTGAAAACGTTGCCACAATCACTTATGTTATGACAAAAGACTGCAAAGTGGAGCCAAATGTGTTTTAGGTGTTGTTGATGTTACTGTCACTGACGTATACAGACTAACGTGCTTGTGTTGCTTCCATGCATAGGGGTTGCTACATTCTGTAAAGACAGTGCCACCCCGTTTGCTGCTGAGGAGGGTCTCACAGGACTGCTCACCTGCCACAAGGGGGCTGCTGGCTGCTATGGCGACCAGAGCGAGTTTTCTGAAGAGGAGTTGCAGCTTTTGGACAATGAAGGCCGAGCTGTAATCACACAGCACCGAATCAAGTAAGTGGAACTCAATCCACTTTGTCATTTTGTGCGTTTCAGGCGTGTAACTACCTGAATGACTGAGATGTCTGATGACACATTGTTGCACATGTGTTTATTTTGCATCTTTGTGATTCTTGTCTTTTCACCCAACAGATGTCTGGAGCAAATGCAAACACTGACCGTAATCAATGTGTACTGTCCACGAGCGGACCCAGAGAAGCCGGAGCGAAAACAATTTAAACTACAGTTCTACAAGCTGCTTCAGTGTCGGGCTGAAGCTCTGCTGAAGGATGGCAGGTGAGGGCTCAGAAAAGATCACACTGAATATTGATAGTCACTGACAATACACAGTAAATATTGCAGCATTACCTTTCATTATAGCATTGTTATTGTGGGCAGCATAATGTGATTGTGTCATATGTTGTGTCACCAGCCCCTGTCTAATTATGCAGCAATCCAAGTTCATATTCACATTATTGTTTCCTGTTCTTTTCTTTCAGCCATGTGATCGTATTAGGAGACGTGAACACATCTCACCGGCCTATAGACCATTGTGATCCAAGTGACATTGTAAGTACAATATTAGAATTCTGGCAATTTTAACAATCTTTTGCTTATTCTTTAATAGTTGGTGTTATAATAGAATGTTAAAAAGTATAATCTCTCCGAATAATGGAATCATTTTCTCTTTCTTCTCTTTCTCTTCTCTCTTTATTTTTGCTTTATTTAGGGTCACTTTGAGGAGAACCCTGGGAGGAAATGGCTGAATGACTTTTTACACAGTGACTCACAAAGGGAGCCTGAAGAACATGATGGAGAATGTGAGGTAACATCAGCAGATCCCATCCACAGTGGCAGATTCGTGGATACCTTTCGCTATTTCCACCCAACTCGCACCAGCGCCTTCACGTGCTGGTCAACTCTCACTGGAGCTCGGCAGACCAACTATGGCACACGGATTGATTATATATTTGCTGATCACCAGCTGGCCAAGAAGCAGTTTGTTGCAGCTGACATCTTGCCAGAAGTGGAGGGGTCAGACCACTGCCCTGTGTGGGGTCAACTCAGCTGTTCGCTTCTGTCCTGCTTTAAACCTCCTCCTCTTTGCACTCGCTATCTGCCAGAATTTGCAGGCAAACAACAGAAACTGTCCCAGTTCCTTGTTAAGATGGAGCAAAAATCTAACCCGTCTGACACAGGGGATGCATTACCTGGATCTCAAGAACCTACAGAGAGACTGGAGAACTTAAACCCCTCTGGAGCAGGACTCATTTGTGGAAAGAAAAGGATAATGACAGCAGACTCTGTTACCCCTAAGGGGAAAAAGACTAAGATAGTGAAGGCTTCTTCAAAGCTCCAAGGCAACCTCCTTTCCTTTTTCAAACCCAAGCATACTAATGTTCCATCCACTGAAGCCCCTGTCAGTCAGTGTGAAAGCACACTTGGCGTGAATGAAGTGACCTCATCACCAAAGTCCCAAAAAGGCAACACAACTAGTCAAGATGCATCCACAGCCGTAGGCAAAGTCTCAGGCAACACTGTGTGTGTCTCTAATGGGGCCACCAAAGAGGAAAATGGCCAGCAAATGAAGACAAAAGCTGAAACATCCTCACAACCCAATCCTAAACCAGAGTCTTCATTAGGGTTTTGGAAGTCAGTTCTTCGCGGCCCCCCACCAGCCCCCTCCTGTAAGGTCCATGGGGAGCCCTGTGTGCTTCGTACTGTCAAGAAGGAGGGACCAAACATGGGGAAACAGTTCTTTGTGTGTGCCCGTCCTCAGGGACATGCCTCCAACCCAGAGGCTCGCTGTAATTTTTTTGCGTGGGTTGATAAAGGAAAGTGACATGTTTCTTTACAGGTCTGATTAACAATAACATCTTGGTTAACCGAATAAGACTACTAAGAAAAAGTGTTCCATTTTAGAAATGTGTTAATTGTGGATTATATGATTTTTTTTTAAATAAAGACTATTTTTCTATTTCTTTAAGTTAAGTATTATGCATTCTCTTGGTCTAATAACATTTATATAACCTACAATAAGAATGTAGCAGAATTAAAATGAAAGGTTCACTATTGCAGGTGCAGTTATTGATCACAGTCCTCCTCTTTACATGGTGGGACTGTTGGATGTAAGTGTTATAGTGTCCAGCAGGTGGCGATGGTACTGAAATGATGACAAATCTGAGCACAGTAAGGAATGAAAACTTGGCACAGAACAGAGCAACCCGCCAAATTGATACCACCAGCTGCTCACCCAAAGTGTGACCATTATACTGGACAATAAGACAGTAGTTTCACAATAGTAGCCATGTTGGACTCCTAGAAGAGTCTAATTCTCTTCTAAGAGTCTCAGAGGAGATCTGTAAATCTACATGACAGTCTGTCAGTTTGAACAGCCTCGTGCTTCAGCGGGTGGAAATTCTGGATCTGCGCTGGCAGTGGCCAAATATTTACAATTCGATTATTTCATAAAGTAACAGAGCACCACATGTGGCCTGACTTGACTCTGGAGGAACAGGGAGTGGCTTGACTTGTGACATGGCAGGCCTGCTATTACTGCCTCCTCCTCCGTTTTTTTCTCTCTCCCCCTTACAGCTGCAGAGGAACTGCATGACTCTTTTGAAAAGCAGGTTTTGGAAGGCAACCAGGCAAGAGGATTAGACTTATGGAAACGGATAAAGCTGTTGCTTCTCTGTAGACTGAGGCCATCTCTCTCTGTGTGTGAGTGAACCTTGGTAGAGAGGTGAGTACCATAGGAGGGCCTGCTGTCTAGAACACTGGCTGCTTCTGCATGTGAGCCACGACGCAATTTCCAACGCATACATGGAGAATGTTACAAAACATTCTCATCCATATTTCCACTTATATACTGTTTGTTGTATATCTTAATACCAAAACAAGGACAAAATGTTATGCCTTTCTAATCATTTGAGTTGCGAAGGCATTCATGTTCACGTATTCAGTCTGTCTCTACTGACATGCTGGCAGTACGCTGAGCACAGAGGAGAGATTTCATACGAGTCACTGAAATGGGAGAGCAACTTGACTTTTAAATGTTGGCCTGTTTGGTGCATCCAAAAATAAAAGGAAAATGTTGTCACCAGGTGGTCATAAAAACAGTCTTGTACAGGTTTGTAACTCAATATGTTGTTTATGCTTTGGCAGACATAAACCAAAGCTTCTGTTTGAGTGTAGTAGATTTAATTCAGTGTAAGAAGATTTAAATGAATTCGACTTTGAGCGCAATATTTCACACAGAAAGACATTTAAACTGCTCTTGGTATTCTGCCAATGACAAAAGTATTGAGATGTGACATCACTTTTTCTCTCATCAATCATTTCAGATCATTTCAGATGCTGACATTTCTGCTGCCTTTTGACGAAATGCTTTTGCAACAGAAAGGGTGATTTAGTTTTTTTTCCCACAGAGGCTTCTTGTGTCTTGTCTAGATAAGGAAAATGTGGGTGTTTCTTGGGTGGTCAGGCAAAGCTCATATCTCCGAAGAGTTAAGTTGAACTTTATCAACTAACTGAAATTCTGGCGAAAGATTTTGAGATTCTGCTTGAGCTATGTTTGGTCTTATGTAATGCTTGGAGAACGCTCAGTTCTAAGGCCCTGCAGCTGCACAAGATTTAATGGCTCTCCCTGACATAATACAATTACCTGTTTGCATGCAGGATCCAGCGCATGATAACTTGCATGCACAACGTCTCTAAACAGAATCACATGCAAGCCACCTTTAAAAAGCACTTATCTCCTAAGCTAATTATCATCACTGTAACTTCCTGTGGGACGCAAACTATCAGAAAGTATCCGCCCACACACTGACAAAGCCCATCTGAGTTGATACCCAAATTGCTCCGCCTTTTATGCATGACATTGTAGTGACATGGTAATTACCTTGGCCTCCCACATTAACATTAGAAGCAGTGCTGATGTGAGGTAGACGCAGGGCCCATGTATCCTCAACCTGCAGACTATCCAAAAACTGCAGGCAATTCCTTTCTCCTTGCCTATTTAACACCTTTCAGATGTAAACACCAGGTGTGCGGATCCCATTCGTCCCTCTTTATCTGTGGCTACCTGTATCGGGTTTAACAAAGGGTTAAGTATGGGTGTTGCCGTTTCCCGCTCCCTCCCTCACTGACTGTAAGCTCACTCTCACTCTCTCCTCCCTTCACTACCGAGGAGCTTTGGTAGTCTTCTAAGCAGAAAGCTGAATATAAACACTATAAGAGAGGGAATTGACTGAATTTACTAAAGAATTTGATCTGACACTATTCAAGACATCCCACCGTGAAAGGATACATACCCTGATCTTGGCTTAAGGGTGAGTAGCTGTGTATCTTGAGGCTTGGGATGTGCAAGAAGGGAAGGGCTAACTGTCAATAGTGAGCTGGTCTTGCATCAGACAGCAGCCATGTGGCGCGCACTGCTAGATACTATGGCTACAGTAACATCTGCTGTGTTTAACTTGACTCCTGTAGATAAGAGAATGGTAAATGTGGCTACATTTTACATTGTGTTACAGTTCTTTTAGAGCAGTTCAGGTACAGAACACTTTAGAGATTATCTGAGTTTTGCTGGGAAAAGTTATTTTTAAAAGAAAACAGAGGTTTGGTTTGTTTGAGTTTTTCTCTCCATCTTCTTTCTTATCACAGTGTTTTCTTATGTAATGTATATTCTTACAAAGTAACTAAGCGAGTACAGTGGAAAAACCTTGTAGTTTACCAGGTCTGTCAAGTTTCTATGTCACATTGCCATTAAAATGTGAAGAAATTTTCAAACTGTGAGTCACCGTTAGCATTGGATTCCATGGGTTTATGAAAGGTTAATGAGTTAATGTTTTCTAAACATTTATCAATGATCTAGTAGATGTGTGTTTTGGCCTTGAGACATGGGAATTGGTCGGGTGCTACATAGATACTCAAACCAGACTTGACCTTAGGCGAGGCTAAACAGGATCCAAGGCCATCTGCACTTTCACTAAATATTAGACCACATTTACACAGATAGCGTTTGTTTGTGTCCGTATTGAACTGCTACAACCACGTCTATTTTTGGCAACAGGCCTGTTGAAGCGTAGGAATATAAAAATTCCTGTGTAGTGTAAAACTCCTCAGGAATGGCACAGTGTGATGTGAGTGTGTCCTTTGGGGTCAGATGGGAAACCCTGACAGTGGTCTGACCCCAAGAGGGTGGGAAGTATCTCATGACCCCGAGGCAGAAACACAGACCTACGCTCATTCCCAGAGTCTCTGTGACAGTTTTGTGTGGCCAGGGACAGATCAACTTTAGGCCTTTGATAAAGTTTGTTATTTAGGGAATCTCGTGTCACACAAGGTTTAAATAATATAGAGCCATCACAAGCAACAGTTTCCCTTATTACCTAAGAACAATATAACAATAGTTATTAATTCATTATGATTGTATAGATATCTGCTTCTTGACGCCTATGTCCTGTTGACTTATGACCGGACAAAATAAGATGACATCAAACATCTGTGTACTCATAATAGAATCTTCCTTTGGTTATAAATGGTTTGTCCAATGTGAACTCTCACATTGTATCTGTGCCAGTCAGTCGCATAAACAAATGTGTCAAGAAAAACATGAAAAGACGAAAAACCACAGTCGATCCCAGTGGAGTACCACTAGGCACTGACCTTGCCCACTCGTCTGCTAACCAGCCTATAATCTCACTGGGCCCCTGCCAGTGGTTCTGGAGTTTGGGGGAGACCTCTTTCTTGCACATAGGACAGTATACCTATGCTCTGTCCCAGGTGTGTCCCCAGCGTCGGGTGTCATGTGCTTGCTTCTGGCGTGCCCCAGTATTGGCTTGTGCTTGGTGGATAAAGTCATGAGCCGTCTGGAGACAGTCGCCATAAGTAATCCATCACGCTACCCCCACAAATCCCTAGTTCAGGTGGAGCTACAAACATCAAATCCACCAGTGAGCAGCAGTCTTTGTCAGGGTGGAATTAATGTCCAGTGGCCAGACTCTCTTCCTTCTGAGAGGAAGGACTGGCCAGCCTCTCCTTATTTTGGACAAAGAAGCAGCGCTGCCTGAATCGCCTCTCCAGCGCCATAATCAAGGCCTGGAGGTTCCATTGCTCAAATGTGTGAGCGCAATTGCAGCGCTTGTCCTTCCAGCACCAGGGCCAGGTTGACCTTGGTCTCCTCACTGCTCCAGCAGCTGTGCCATTCTGCCAGCTTGACCTGGGATAGGTAGAACTTCAGCTGCTTCCAACCGTTGTATTTTGGCAGCTTGACTGCCGTTCTCGGCAGGGCTGGGTGGTACAGCAGGCTGTGAGCGGAGACCAATGGGTAGACAGCCGTGGGGGTCAGTAGCTCGATGCCGGCGGGGGTGTCCCCAGTAATCCATCTGGCCACAGGGAGGCCGAAAAGCACTTGGGGGTGCTCGGTCGACAGCAGGTCTGCCCCTGTAGCACTGGCTCTGGTTGTCAGGGGGCAGTAAGGAAGTGGCGTGCTGAAACCTTCAGGGGTGCTGGAACGGCCTCCATCTTCTGTTGGCAGATCTACTTGGTCTCACAGATTCATGTTTTCATTCTCACCAGAGTCGTCCCACCTCTTACACCAGAGATGATCAATTATGAGATTGGAAACTGAGGAGGGATCTGACAGCATTACCAATGTCCCATTCACTGTCCTGAACTATTAGAAGTACAAAGTTATACAAATTGTATGCTATAAATACCATTCATGTTACAACTTGCAAGATCATCCCAACGGGATGAGTCACTTTCAGCAGTAAAGGCACACGTGTAACCGAGACATTAACACTGTGATACATGGAATAACCATTTTAAGCACATAATCACATTGAATCCTCCAGCTGCTACACTATTTTCATGCACGACAGAAAATAGTTCTGGAAATACTTATTTAATACGTATTTAGGGCTACTGTATATGATGTGTTGACAAGGGAAAAGAAATGGAAAATGTGATTTATATGGTATTACAAATGAACCACTTGTGTTTGTTTTAACATTCTTCTAGGTAAGGTCAGCCATTTCATCAAAAACTTTTGAAAGTCAAATCACAGCATCGGCAACCAGAATGGAGCTGGAGGAGAAGAGAAATGGGCACTGCAGGGAAGAAGGGTAAGATAACAATAGAGACAAAATAATAAGAGGAATCTACCAGAATTACAGTCTTGTATGTTAACACTGACGTATTGTGTATCTATTGTAGGTTTGATGGGCTGGAAGCGATGGCTGAAGATGATAAGTTCCTCCCAAATAAAAGCGGCGGGAAGAAAGAAATTGCTTTTACTGACGTGAGTGCTTGTGTCATGATACAAACATGGGTGCTACTCTGTTTGTTTATCAGACTTTCTTGTTCTTAACTTGGGTTACTGCGTGTTCATGAATGGGTTGTTCTGTTCTCTTCCAGTTTGAGGGGAAGACTTCATTTGGAATGTCCATCTTTAACCTCAGTAACGCCATAATGGGGAGTGGAATTCTGGGATTGGCTTTCGCAATGTCCAACACCGGAATTATACTTTTTATGTGAGTACACAAGTCACACACACACAGCCCCACACTCGTCTGGCTTTTTCTGGTATTTTAGGTATGTGTGTGGACCCAGTTATTTCCCCTCTAGTACCCAGGGGGAATACATTGATTTGATGAATGTGTCTTAGGGTTTATTTTGCGCATGATGATGTACAATTTATCCAAATATGGCCTCTCTCTACCCTCTGTAATGTTTGCTTAAAAGAACAGAATACACCCATTTGTCTTAAGTTATTCAGCCATAGTCTGATGGATTGAAGACATTTTTAGTATGTGAGGTATTTCGCTAGTCCTTTTTTCTCTGAGTTATTTTAAGATTAAAACTTTTGTTTATGTGCAAGGTTAGAATTAGGATTACATTCAAATTAGGGTTAGGGGATACAAATAGAGTCAACTGAGAGTTCCTATGGGAAACAAGAAGGCTTACAAGGGTGTGTATGTTAGTGTCATTTGACTGCCTGTGTCTGTATTTGGTCAGGTGTGCGTGCATCCGTGTGTGTGTGTTGTGGGGGAGGGGCTGTGTCTGTGACGGCATTTCCTTTCCGTCTCCCTGTGTGAATGGTTTGTTGAGTGGTTAAGTTGCTTGCATACAAAGCCCCAAAGCACCTGAACGTGCATTAGAGCTCATATGCGCGCGGCCTCCCTAAATGAGATTTGAGTGGTTATAAATAGTCCGTAGTGATCAGATCCAAAGCACGCCTGCCCTGATCAGGCCTGTGCTATGTGGCGGTAGGGGGAGGAGGAAGAGGAGGAGGAGGAGAGAAGCTGGCAAGCCAGTTTCACAAAGCCAGACTGACTTGTGTGGGAAGTATTCCACAAGAGTACAAGCAGTGTAAACGTGTGTCGTAACAGAAATAATATTTTTGCAAAAAAAAATAGTTTCAATTAGTCATGTTTTTAATCTGAGCTGAAGAATGGAGTGACTCAATTCTGGGTTCTGTGTTTCAGAATCCTGTTGGTGTTCATCGCTATTCTGTCCGCCTATTCAATTCACCTCTTACTGAAAAGTGCTGGAGTTGTTGGTAAGTTTTCACCAGACAGAGCTTGGATGAATAAGCATACAAGACCACAATGTCACATCTCCTCATGACATAATGTTTTTTAGGCATCCGGGCTTATGAGCAGCTTGGTTATCGAGCTTTCGGTCAACCAGGAAAAATGTTGGCTGCCTGCATCATAACCATACACAACATCGGAGGTACAGTCACCTCATGTCCACTTTTCACGTAATCTCATATAACAAAGGCAAACAAACAGACATTAAGATCTATTTTGTGTACTTTCTTTCAGCAATGTCCAGCTACCTCTTCATTGTGAAGTCTGAGCTCCCATTGGTCATTCAAGTCTTCCTTGATAAACATGAAAACACAGGGTGAGCGAGCGTGACGGTCACATTTCAGCTATTGATTCATGTGTAGTAGAGTTGTGTCATTGTCTCATAGCATACTGATTTTGTTTTTTCATTTGTTCGCCTGGCCTCAGAGAGTGGTTCATGAATGGAAACTACTTGATCCTCATTGTTAGCGCTCTCATCATCCTCCCTCTAGCACTCATGAAACAACTTGGTACGTTTTTCCATTCTGTTGTCACTCTTAAGTTTTTACTCCTCCTCCCCCTCCATTAGCTCTTTTCCGTTCATTCTTGTTTTATTACCTCATCATTCCAGACTCTGTCCTCTGTCTGTGATCATCGTAAATCATTCGTTTTTTTCATCGCAGGTTACCTGGGCTACACTAGCGGCTTCTCCCTCTCCTGTATGGTGTTCTTCCTCATTTCGGTGAGTATTTGTGCTTCCATAGAGCACAACTGTTGTTCCACTGCTGATACTGTCGCTTTAACGTTACTGGGCGTGTCTCTCCAGGTTATCTACAAGAAATTCAACATTGCCTGCCCACTGCCTGATGTTCATCCTAATCTGACCCATATTGCTGACAACTTCGCTGCCATGAATGAGACGGGTGACTCATGTGAGGCAAAGCTGTTTACCATGAACTCCCAGGTGAGATCATACCACCCACAGTATCCTATTCCGCCTTGCAGTTGTGTTGTTCCTGCTTTGGTTCCGCTGTTTGTCTTTGTTTTAGTTTATGTCAACGCAATCATTTGATGAATTTTCCCTCTTGGACTCTTTCAGCAGTGTTTTGTTGTCATTTCATACCTATCATCTTTTAGACGGTGTACACCATCCCGATCCTGGCCTTTGCTTTTGTTTGTCACCCTGAGGTGCTCCCCATCTACACTGAGCTGCGAGAGTGAGTCAAACAGAAGCAACAAAATGTGAATTATTATCTATTATTTAAGGATTTTAAGTATTAATGTCCGTCTCTGCTTATTTTCACCCCAGTGCCAACAAGAAACGCATGCAGCGTGTTGCCAACGTCTCCATCCTGGCCATGTTTATTATGTATCTGCTCACTGCTCTTTTTGGTTATCTCACTTTTTATGGTAAGATGTATTTTCTTTACCCCTGAGAGTCAAACATCCCTTTGGTCAGATGTTGTGAATAACACTTCCTCTGCTCTCCTGTGTGTAGCTGGAGTGGAGTCTGAGCTGCTGCACACATACAGTCAAGTGGACACCATGGACAAGCTGATCCTTTGTGTGCGTTTGGCTGTGCTGGTGGCCGTCACACTGACTGTCCCCGTGGTTCTCTTCCCGGTGAGCTGTACATCTTTTGTGACAGTTTAACCAAACACACCTTTGTACCCAAGGAGGAGATGGCGCTGTGTTTTTGTTGTCATGGTTGTGAAAGAAGTTAATGAAGAAACCATAAAGATAAAGCCCATCATAAATATCATATATTAAAATGATATGCACATTGTGACATAACAGCAGAAGGCACTGATTAAATACAGAAAAATAACAAACAAGAGATCCAAACACGATAAAAGGGTTGAATTTCAAATAGAAAACAGAACATCCCAAGCTAAAATGTATTTATAATTGTAAAATTTAAATCAACTTATAATTGCACAACCAAAATAATCTATTTGTGAGCAGATCACAGGTTCTGAGCCATATTTTAAACAAAACAGCAGAGGACCTAGAATTGAGCCATGCGGCACTCCACACAGATTATTGGATACAAATGTTAGATTGGAATTTTGCAAACCAGTTAGTTAGTTAGTTAAAATACTCAATTACCTGCTGCATATGTTGAGTGGAACACTATTGGACATAGGCAACAAACACATGGAATAGTTAAGAATTGACTGTATTGTTTTCATTAGTCAGGCACTTAAATCTTTTCTACACTTAATTAAAACTTAATTACAGACACTCGCAAGCATGCTGCACTTCTTTTTTCACTCCAGACGCAAATGCCAAAGGTATTTAGCTTCAGGCAAGCAACACAAAATGGCTGCTGCAGAGTTTTGGGATGTGCAGCCAGTGGAATACTGTACTCTACAGATCCTCCTCCTAAATTTAAAACACTATAATCATAGCTTTTTGGTTATTTTTAGTAGTTCAGGATCAACCACAGCAGACTGATCCCTGCATACAACCCCACTGTGTGAGAAGCGTGAATCTGTCTTTGTTACAGTGATGGGTGTTGGCTCTGTGTAAACCTCCGTCTCCTGTCCTGTTGTCCTTTTGTTGTCTCTTTCTCCTTCCGTCAGATCCGCAGAGCCGTGCTCCAGATCTTGTTCCCTGAAAAGCCTTTCCACTGGGGCAGACACATTGGCATTGCATTTTGTCTCATCTCCCTGGTCAACGTGCTCGTTATCTTCGTACCATCAATCCGCGACATCTTTGGCCTTATTGGTATGTCCGGCGCCTTTTATACTTTATAGTCTGAACTATCGTGCATTTACAAAGTTTAGTCGCATATTTGTCTATAATGTCAATAATGTGTTCTGCAGGTGCCACATCTGCCCCCAGCCTTATCTTCATCCTCCCCGCAATCTTCTACATCCGAATTGTTCCTATAGACCAGGAGCCTTTGAAGTCCAGACCCAAGATTCAGGTAATGCTCAGTTCTTGTAACCAACAGAGATTATGAATGGAGGTATTTGAATTGTATGAAATAACAGTGGTGATAATGCTAGTTGCTTTGGTTTTGAAGTTTAATAGTAATGTAAATTTTTAGAAACAAGGTCCTGGTTACTCATAAAAATCTTTCAAACTCACTGTTCCTGGTCTTCATTGTGAGCCATTGTGTCTTCATTTTTAAAAATGTAATTTTTGGATACTGCCACTGTATCGGAATCGCAGCAGAGATTTCAATACCTGCGTACATAAAACCAGCCATTCATGGTTAGACGCCACCGTAGATAAGCAGGGTAATATTTACCGGTTTTGTTAACACAGATGTGGTTCTCTCTTTTCTTCCCTTCCCTCCGCTGCTCTAGGCTGCGTGCTTTGCTGCGGTGGGGTTCATCTTCATGGTGATGAGTTTGTCATTTATTATCAGTGACTGGGCGACTGGAGAGTCTCGGAGTGGAGGTGGGCACTAGCCATCGCTACTGAATGAGGTACGAAGGACAGCATGCCAATGAACGTGTTCCCCGTCATTAAATTTCCCCCGATCTGCCAAGTACTCAACGAAAGCCGAACATGAAGGTTTGGCCGCACAAGACGAGGGATATGTGATCAACCTTCGCCTCCAAAAAAGCATTTTGACCTTTGGTGGAGCAAAACAAACATGTTCTGTAATGGAGAAGACTGAATAAAACCAATACTGTGAGTGTGACATTCAAGATGTTGTTTGGCAACATTTGTAAAGATGTTGGACAGACAGCAAAAGAAGGAGGTGGTACAATTAAAGGATGAGAGGGAATAGCTTGAATATCCCTTCTTCGGGAAGCAGGTGCAGGGTACGTTTCCAGTTCCACGGAAAGCTCAGTCGCTGCCAAAAACCTACATCTCTACATCTCAGTTTTACATTCGTTAGAGCCATATTGCAACTTTTTCCACTTCCTGGGATTTAGCCATAGACAATAAGATGTTCCTTTGTCATTCAGCAACTTATTCATCCATGAACTGTTGTTACTTTTAAATCACAGATCCAGCTAAACATGAACACAGAGGGTTTGATAGCTGTACCACACTAACCACGGCAATCTGGTCAAAATTCCGTTTTGATGACTTTTACAGGGGGCAGAATTAAAGTGTTAAATGTGTCGTCTTATTTATGTATTGTAACACCATGAACATGCACGTTGTGACATTGATCTGACCGATACCAAAGCATTTTGCACGGTTTGCTGCTATTCATGAAGGTTCTAGCAAAATTTGCGATCGTCATGCAAAGTCATCAGGTAGAGATTTGTACAAATTTGAGGGGTTTTGTTTATCTCCTTATTTGTAAACAAACCAAAGAATATCATTTTTAAAAGAGTTTCCATTTTTGGTTTGGCCGTTTAAAAAGTGGCCTCTAAAAAGTGTTTTTAAAAGTATGCTGTGTCCTTTTTCACAGTTTCAGAAACAGTTAAATGTGGGGTTTCTGTTCAGTAAGAATGGAATCTGTGTTCTTCCTCCTCCTTTGTCTTTAACATTTGACATTCAAAGATATTTTGATGTTGTTATTCTTCCTGTAAATTTTAAATTAATTTGTCAACAAAATAAATGTCATTTGTACATGTTTTGAGTTTGTCATTTATACTAACACCATTGCATTCTTCTCGTTGAAAGAGCTGTGAAGTGAAGACGCTCAAGTAAAACTGCCTCCTTGTGAAAATGGAAGTAACATGTTCTTATTTGCTCAGCGTGTGTGTGTGTGTGTGTGTGTGTGGGGGGGGGGGGGGGGGGGTGCAGAGAGAAGTGCGGTCAAGTGTTTCCTGCTCTGAGTTGTGTGCACATTCAGAACAGAGAAGAGAAACTTCCTTGACTGTTACACTGTGCTGAGAGGAGAGGACTCTCTCGCTCGCTCTCTCTCTCATGCCAGACATCTGATCCCAGCTGGGCGACGGATCAGCACCATGAGCCGCGGATCTAGAACTAAAACGGAGGGAGGCCGCAGTTCTCTGTTGAGCCCGCAGGAAAATGAGAGGCTGGAGGAGCTGCTGGGCAGAAGGTGTGCTGTAAGTTCAGACCTGAGCAGGGAGGGGACGGCTCGCAGTTGGAAACTCGCCAACTGCGTGTGTGTGTCTGTGTGTGTGTTGACTGCTGTGTGATTAATGCCGAAATAGTTTACAGTAAAGTAAAAGGGGAAGGTGTGTTGGACTACCAGTTATTCTAGCTGTAGTATTATACTCTATATTGTGACTTGACCTGTCTTTGTTGCCATTGGTGCTTAGGTTATAACACCAATTTCAACAAGGTGAGGATAAGTGGTATCTCACTTCTACGGCACATATTCAAATTTACCATAGCAACATAGTAAAGCAGTTTTACCGGCACTGATAATTAATTTCATGGTTGTGATAAATAAGATTACATTCTTCATTTGACAGGTTTTATCTACTGCATGCAGCTGCAAAGTCTTAAAATGAGCTGCTGCCATTAGGTCATCAAAAAGAAGGCAGCTGTAACAGGAAGTGGTGGATGAACCATTTCTTCCTCCTAGTGCCAGAATTAGACACTATCGCTGAGTCTCAGTTTAGAGCAGAAGTTACTTGGTTCCCCGACTGTTGTTGCTGTTGATGTCACTCTGCATATGGCTGACAAAAGAACAATAGAACATTATGATGGGGCTTCTGTGGTGGCTGTGGAGAACACTGCCGCCTTTGAGCGGATGCATAAATAAACCAAAGTACACAAGGAAGGGAATTCTCACATCAAAAGCACAAATTCAATTTAACTTCAGTGAATAGGCCTCAAGCCTCAAGCCATCAATACTGAACTGTTGACATTGTGTGTGTGTGTATGTGTGTTTTTAGTCCATGGCCACAGCAGTAGCACAGCTGTACATGGCTGTGCCTCACAGTCCGTCCATGTGGAAGCTGCAGCACACAGGAGTGCTCTGCTTCGTCAAGGACAACCCCCAGCGCTCCTTCTTCATCCGGATGTTTGACATGAAGGTAACCTCATGCAACGCAGCCATTATGGCAACAGGCAACATGTGGCTCCACAACAGAACGTGACAAAGACTTCAGGTCCTCTGCAGACTGGTGATTCTTACCGGTTTATGTTGAAATTGGGTCTTGAAAACATAAACACACACTGAGACACGGTGACTCACGTTTTATATGCAGGTGTTATGAACTGTTTTTTCTCCCTGAAGGCAGGAAAGCTGGTATGGGAACAGGAGCTCTACAACCAAATAGTTTACAACTCTCCGCAGCCATTCTTTCATACGTTTCCTGCAGATGTAAGCACATCCTCATTTCACAGTTTCTTCCCACTTGTCAGCGTTAATTACTGGATTTGTGTTAGATAATAGAGCATTATTAGATGATCGATATGACAAAGTACCTGCCATTCTTCCACAATGCAGGAATGTCAAGTTGGCCTGAACTTTCCGGTAGAAGAGGAAGCTGACGCCTTCCAAGATGCTGTCCTGGAGAAAATCAACCAGAGAAACAACCGTCCAGGTCAGTGAGGTCACGCACACCACAAGGTATATTTAAAGGGATTACAGCGCATAAAGGATCAACTCCACCTCGTCCTGGTGTTTGTCCTTATGTAAGCATCCACAGTGTTCTTTGGCAGGAGAGCAGTTGAAGAAAATGCAAAAGTTAATTGAATCTTTGGCAAACCAGAAAACAAATACAAGCTAAATTTAACAACTATTAAAATGTTACAAGATGATTTCTTATTCTTTGTTCATATAAATTAGCCTGATTTTGGCCTGAAAATGGATTCCAGCACTGCAGAGTGAATAATGGAAGAAATTATCAGATAAATCTCTAAAAAATACAGCTTTCAGTGATACTTAATCAGTCATCAATAGTCATCTGAGTTAATCATTTGGAAAAGGTGAAGCAAATGTTCCATAAATATTGACCTATGGCGTGATAAAGTGATGCAAAATGGATCCTGTACCTTCTCCTCGTTTACAGATAAGAAACAGCGCCACCTGTTGCACAGTGGTAAGATTGCAGTAAAGTTGATGCCTAATCATATGGAATTGACTTGTTTGCTCTTAAAACTCAACTGACTTGTATTTTCCTGTTCTCCATCGCTGTAGATAGAGGATCCCTGCCTCCAGTACCAGGTGGAAAAGGTGCATACATCTGCTGCGCCCACCTATTCAAATAATCGACTAACATTTGTGCTTTCAGTATATGATTTAAAATATATATGATTCTTTATTTGCTCTCTGCACCCAGCACCTGCTAGCACCAGCTCTCTGCAAATGGCCACCATGGACATACAGAACCCAGATATCCAGGGTTCACGGTATCGCTCTATGCCTTTACCTGCTGCCCCTGCTGCTCTGAGCGGTAAACAAAAGAAGGACAAGAAGAGTAAGAAAAAGGGCCCCAAATTCTCCAAAGCTGACATAGGAGCACCTAGTGGATTTAAGTGAGTAAATTCTGGTGATATCTACTCTGCATGTTTAGTTATTTCACTGTAAAAGGTCACTACAGTAGAGATGAGGGAAAGCTCAAAAGGAGGCTTGTGTATGTTTATGTTGCTCCTGCCTGTCCGTCCTGCGTCAGGCATGTTACCCATGTGGGCTGGGACCCCAACAACATGGACCCAGACGTAATGAAGTTGCTCTCTCAAGCTGGGATTGCTGAAGGCGACATGAAAGATGAAGCGACGTCCCAGCTCATCTATGACGTCATCGAGCAGTCCGGAGGCATCGAGGCGCTGAGGAAGGAGGTGAACAGCAGAGGTGAGATTGTGTGTGAGTGCGACAGTGATGCTTTGCTGTGTAAGACACCATCTTGTCTTAACGTGTTGTGTTGCATCGTTGCAGCTGGGCCTCCACCTCCTCCGCCTGGTAGACATGGTCCCGTCCCTCCTGTGCCAAACCCCCTGCACGCTGCCCCAGCACCTCCACCTTCACGCCGCTCCGGCCCACTGCCTCCTGTCCCAGGACAGACAGTGAGAGGGAGCCCGTCCCAGACGCCCCAAGCACGTGGAGCCATGCCACCCCTGCCCCCTCCCAATCGAAGTGGACCTCCACCACCTCCGCCCCCCAGTGCCCCAGGACATTCAAGTCCTTCTCATTTCCCCCCACCACCGCCCTCAAATTTCTCCCATCCCCCTCATCTGCCACCTACTCCTAGCCAGCAGTATTCTATGGGTGTCCCACCTCCACCTGTACCATCCACACCAAGCAGGGGGGGCTCTGCACCTGCACCTCCTCCTCCACCACCTCCCCCACCTCCTCAAATCTCTTCAGGTTTCCCACCACCCCCTCCTCTCTGTGGCAACAAACCACCGCTGCAGAAGACTTCATCCGATGGAGGTGGTGAATCAAGAGGGGCTCTGCTGGATCAGATCCGAATAGGGAAGAAGCTCAAAAATGTAAGTCATTTCATTTTTTTCTTCCAAAACATTTCCCCTTTGTTAGTCTGTCCCATAAACATGCAACCCCCCCATCTCTGTGTGTGTTATAGGTCACAGAAAGCTCTGATCCACCTCCATCTGCATCGCCAGCAGCAGGCGAAGGCATTGTTGGTGCTCTCATGATGGTTATGCAGAAAAGGAGTAAAGCCATCCACTCCTCTGGTAACTATGATCACACAGTCCAAACGTTTACAAGAAGCTGCCAATGCACAAGCTGAAGACTGACAGCTTTACATTTGTCCTCTCTTTCAGATGAAAGTGAAGATGAGGGTGGGGATGATGAAGACGACGAAGACTGGGATGACTGATGCAAGACAACTTGTTTGTGAAGATTTTGTTTGCCAAAAAAACCCCAAACTCATTAAATTTAATCTCACTGTGATTGTTATAAAGATAAGATAAGATAAGACAGTTTATTTAAGTCATTTTGCATGCAACTGACAGCAATCACACACAATTGAAATTTGTCTTGCACCCCCTACATATCACACACACAAACACATGCACTACAGAGGGGGTGCAGGGCAGCCATTTTTCGGCGCCCGTGGAGCAGTTGGGGGTTCAGTGCCTTGCTCATGTGCACCTCGGCAGTGCTCTGGAGGCAAACTGGCAAAATGTTGGCTTCATTCATTTCAAACTGGAGTACAATTTCTACAAGACAGATGTCAATGGAATTAAACACGTAACTCAATAGAAAGGAATAAAAAGTGAGAAAACAAATTTAAGATAAAGCCAGGCCATTGTGAGAATTCAAAAAGTTGTTTATATATATTTGCTTGAACATTTCCAGTGTGGGATTCATTAGCACGACAGCACTGTTACTCACAATGAGGGTGAATGGTGACTCTGCCTGAAAGCCATTTTCCATTTCAGTCTCGCTCCTTGTCCTTCCATTGAAAAGAGCCGTTTACTACTGCACATAGTACAACAATCAACACTAACTAACCAACTTTGGGCCGGTTTCATTCCTATCTTGAAATCACACATCTGTGCAAAAAGCTCCAATTCCCTCTCATAGCACCACCACTGACAAAGTGCCTAACTGGAAGAACAAGACCTATTGGCTAATCAATAACAAGTCTGCGGCCCTTCCCAGGGCCCCAGTAGGGCGGGATGTTCGGGGCCGTCCCTGTTCCAATTTCTGTTCCATGTAGTAGATAGGAATCCCCATGTTGTCTATGGGGCTGGATTCTGAATTTTTGGACAAGTCCCCGTCTCCGCAATTCTACTTCTTTGCAAGCGAGGTCAGTCGGCCTTGAACTCTGTAGGTGAAAGGTGAAGCACACGCACGCATGGATGGACCCACACCCTCACTTGTCATTTGTTTTTTTTACTACAACAAAACATTTTAAAAGAATTTCCAACTACAAACTCGACCCAGGTAAGGAACTACTACCTGCTTATTTATTTTCCAGTCGTGCCGGCAGGCAAGCTATGCTGAGGACGGATGTTTTTATTACTTTTACATTACTACTTCGTCATTGAAGTTCAGTGTAAATTTTTACAATAGTTATGTTTTGCACTGAACTTACAGCACTAGGTTACCTGGCTTGTGTCATGACAGTGTGTGTAATATTCTGCTGCATTACAGGTTGGGGGAAAACAGTGAGAGAGTAGCTGAAAAATGTGAACTGGGCCTTTTTGCGAGAGGAGTTGCAGCTCCGGTTCATCCTTCTTGTGTCATCAGAGTGTTATAATGTTCTGTTATTGTGATTTGTCATTGAAGGTTGTTTTTCCTTTATTTCCTTCTTAGTGCTATGGACTACAGGCCAAAGTTTGTATTGGAGGCAGGCTCCGCCAACATCAGGCTCCTCTAACCTGCACTGTTTGATCTAATACACTTGGGTTGTCTTCTCTTCTACATGAAATCGGTCAGACACCAACGACAACGTGACAGTCAAACTTCTTTATGACACATTGTTAAAGTGACAGGACACGAACACACCAATATACCACCTCTGAATTACAAAACATTAAAATAAAAAAATAAACAAAGGCTCTAATAATCCATCCTCAGCACTGTCCTGTCTGGCTCACATGTCCCAGTTGACAACGCACACAAACGCTAATATATATTGTTATATATATATATATATATCACATTCTTTCCCCACGACGACCGCCGCCACAACAATGAAAACAATGGGTACACGTGGTGGTGGAGGGAGGGGAGGGGCGATAACTAAACGATAGTGACCGCCACCATCCACACAGCTGACAAACTCACAACGGTGACTTACAACTAACAGATAATGACGCCATCCAAACTTGCAAAATGTCATCTAAACTAACAGTTAGAACAAAGGGAAAATGGCGCCGGCCGGAGGAGAGACAAGGGGGGTGGAAAGGGTGCCCGAAAAAGGGAAATGGGGGGCCCCAGAAGAATGCGCTGGTTCCATTGCGCAGCATTAACTACAACAAAATGTACAACTTGCAAACAATTTAAGCATGCAACATACGCATTCATATTATCATACAAGAGTAATCCAATGGACTGAGCACATCATGACCACATATATTATATTCACAATTAATATATTACATTTGTATTTCAACTGTCCATACCAGTGGTGCACCTTTTAGCTAATAACACACTCAGAACCTTTATTTTTCTTTTTTAACAGTTTCTAAATCGATTTCAAACCTGTTTTCAGTTCATGCCGCATGCGTCAAACTAGCTTGAGAAAAGAGAGCCATCGCAGCCAACTGAACATTAAAACCATTTGATCTGAGGCAGGGAAAGTCTTGGAAGTGATGGAATATTCTCTCTGTAAGCTGATTGATTCTAGTTTGATATAATTGAACTTAATTGGCTACAACGTGAAAAGCCAGTATTGTACTTTGAACAGGAAAACATAACCTGCATTTTTGTCTGGAAACAGCACACAAACGCGTGTGTCAACCACAGAAGTCCACCATGACGTCCAAACAGGCCGGTGTTGGACAGCGTCAGTCCTGTGCTCTAGCTGAGGCCTTGCTCCTGGCTCTCTGTGTGTCTGCGGCTGGTGCGTTTGCGTTGTTGTTGCTGCTGCTGCTGCTGCTGCTGCTTGGGGCTCAGCTGATCCCAGTAGGACTGGCAGTACTGGTTCATCAGTCTAATCTCGGGCGGGAAGGGTGTGGGAACGTCGGGCGACTGCAGGCGAGCTTGATCGGGCTTGCGCTGATGCTTGCGCTGGTGTTGTCCCTCTGGCCGAGTTTTGGACTCGTCGTCATCGTCTCGGGCGGTGAGCGCCAAGACGATGTCTCGATCCAGAATGCGCAGCGCCACGCGAGCCACCGTGTGTTTGAAGTTGTTCTCGGTGGCGAGGCAGTGGTAGTGCCCGGCGTCTGATTGGTTGAGAGACTTCAGGAGGATGCCGTGGTTGGTCTTCATGACTCCTCCTGCACGGTTGAGCTGGAAAAAAGAAGAGGATTTAGGAGAATCAGGATCGTCACACTGACCAAACAAAGTATTTTAATTTGTACGCAGATTTCCACTTCCTCCTCCTCCTCCTCACCACTTTCCTCTTCCCGTCCCTCTGGAAAAGCCACTTGACTGTGGCCTGGGGCGAGCGCGGCTGACATTCCAAGAAGGTACTGCTGCCCTCCACCCCAAACTGCACCGTTTCCCTCAGACGTTTCTCCACTGCAAAGAGGAAGACGAGAATTCAAACAAAGCTCTCAGCAAACACGTACAATGCTGCGTTACATTTTAATAACAGCGGCGACCTTTGGCATTGAAGCCTCTGCACTGCCTCAGCGGGTCTCCGTGTTTCACATCCTGTCTTCTGCTCCTCCTGAAACAAACATCAGTCGTTGAGACATAATCCAGTTGAACCGACACATCCTCGCTCAGGTTCAGTACAGACTCGTTATTGAAGACGAAATGGCCCTGACCTCTTGGTGGATGGGGTGAAGGCAGAGCAGCTTTCTCCATCCCAGGCACAGTAGGGGTCCCGGGCCAGACAGCAGTCGGAGCAGGCCCTGCCGTATACGCCGCAGCGGTGCAGCGACACCTGAGTCAACCCTGCGTCTGATGACACGTACAGCTGTTGCTACAGTGGGGAGGAAAGCCAAAATAAACTCAAATCGGTCCAGCCTGTCAGGGAATACGTACAGTTTCATGTACTGAAACAGAAAAGGCTGCCAGACTTACTCTTTTAGAAGATATCTTCATTGTCTTGACTGGAGATCGGGTCTGTAAATTCATAACAAAATGATACTTGAGGCTTTATCCTTGACAGCAGCGTATTTGAGTCTGTATATATTGTGACGTACCCTGAACACCTCCACTTCCTCCAGCGTGAGCTCCTCCAAGTTGGTCGGGTCCTTGGGCAGAACAATCACTTTCTGGACGGTGCCTCGGTCTGCGTGCCGGAGAGGAGGGGACGTTACATTTCCTCGCCAAATTTAAACACCAGACATTCCCTTGCTGCGGCTTTGCTCACCCGTGCCGAGGAAGAGCACCTCGTATCGTCCGTCCACAGCGTCCACCTGGTCCACCACCATGGCGGTGTAGCGGTAGTCCACGCCGGTTCTCACCACCAGGGGGCGTCGGTGGATAGGATACACCGGGTGGAACATGAGGGGATGGGCTCTGATGAAGTTCACTGCCTCGTCTGAGAAGTTCTTGGAGGAGCGGAGACCCGGAGTAAAGGTTCCTCCAGGACACTGCATGGGGAGCAAGAACGGGTGAAGTCTGTTAGCGCAAATCAGTTCCATAAACATGAGGATTCTGTTTTTAGGCAGTGATGACGTACCGTTCCAGGCCGGGGATAGGGGATTTTGCCAGTGTACTCTGTCCATTGATAATTATGACCATGTTTGTGGGCAAAAGGCCCATTGAAGACGTTACGGATGTCAGCCATGGAGTACACGCAGACTGCTGAGCCCTTGAACACAGAGCTTAAGCAGAAACACACAATTTGGGTTGAAAAGATGGGGGAGTCTGTTGAAATTTAACCTCCTCAGATCCAGACATTTGTTTTGTATGCATTTTTTATTTCTTCTCGCTATTTGGGATAAGTGGGACCTAATAAGAGACGGTGACAAATGTCCAGACATGGGGACGACAGGTTGAAGTTGTGTGATGAGTACGGTGATCTAGGGGAAGGAAAAACCTAATGTCCACACACGAGGACGCAGGGTCTCAGGAGGTTAAGTCAGAATTATAGACAAAAATGTCTAAGTATGTTTAAAAATAGTGTGTTAGTGGTGTTCAAACCTCCACGCCTACTCACCCAGCTGTCGTGAAGAGAGCGTACACCATAGGGTTTTTCTCATCCTGTGTGGGCTGAATGAAAACATCCCCTGGAGGAGGAATGAACAGCAGATCAATAACAGAGCGGTCAGTCGGCTCAAACAGAGTTCTGGTATAATTCCGCCCTTACGGAGTTCATCGAACCGGGTCTCCATTCCGTCCTCGGCTATCACGGAGCAGATCAGACGAGCCTTGAGGAATGTCGTCCACCGGTTCACCAGGGACTTCTGCCCACCTTCGTCATTCTGAGAGGAATTAGGTTACAGGCTCAGCGTTGCTAATGTGAAACACAAGCAGCGCCGATTAGTCCAATCAGTGCAACGTGTTTGGCTCACCAGGCAAACTCGTCCCACCCTGGAGACCACACCGGGACTCGTCGCGCCGCTGGAGTCTAAAGTCTTCTCACGGAAGAAGAAGTACAGCTTGTCATCGTTCCTCTCTGCGCTGTCGGGGATCTGCCGGATCTGAACAAATACAGGCTCTGGGGGAGGGAGAGGGGGTAAAAACAGAGAGGAGGCAGAGGATTGAGGCAAGTGGCTGTCGTATATAAAATGAGAGGAGCCACAACATGTAATCAGCCACATCTACCTGCTCACACCCACACTTACTCACCGTTGAGCCACCTGGAGTCGTACTGCTCCGTCCTGATTGCAGTCCGTCCCCCCATGGTCCTAAACAGTGCGGCATCTGTACTCATGAAGTCGATATGGACCCCTGCGTATAGGTTACCATCTGTAACAATGAGAGGATAAGGCAGGGGGGAGAGTCTGTGATGCAGCTGTCTTAGAAATTAAAAGTTTGCGTGTTGATTTCTTTGGCGTACGAATGAACAAAGACAACATCTTACTTAGTAGAACAGCGATGTTCTCCTGTGTGGGGTCGTAGGAACATTTCCCCTTCCCGGAATCCACGTAACCAGGGACCAGCCTAAACAGGTAGTCCTGAGATAAGACAGAGAGAGTGTGCATATAAAAATAGGCTCAAACTAAAACGTCACGAGGGAGCGCAGCGGGGGGGAAACCATAAACAAATCACTGTCCTAGTTTGTAGTCATGAAATATTCAGCAGGACAAAGCTTTCCATGGGGCTGTTAATGTCTCCCCGCGTTCACCTACCTCGGCCCTCCAGCCTCGGTTGATGAACGTGCAGATGGGCTGGTACGCTCCCGTCCCGCAGGTGTAGAGGTGGGTGCGGTTCCACGGCTCTATCAACCGCACGAAGTTGGCACACTCGCCCTGGAGAGAGACACGTGGAATCCAAACATCATCATCATCATTGTCTCATCCTGAAAAGGAGGTCTCAGCTTTTGTGAGAGAGCGGAGAAACATGACCCCACCTGTCTTCCCTTTCCTGTCATCTGACATTCTCCCTTTCTCTTGGCAGATGCTGGCCAGTGGATCTGTGCACACAAGCAGCATTACTAGAGGTGGAGTTTAGAGAAGCATACATACATCCACACAGCAGAACACAACCTTCCTAACGTACTATGAGCGGCTCCTTGTTGACGTTCTGCATATCCAGGGCCACCAGGTACTCCCGGCTCCCCAGGTAGAGACGACCTTGATCCTGATCCATCATCAGGATGCGGTAGTCGCTGGTGTTGAAGGAGAAACTGAACGGCCGAGCGGCTCGAGTGTCCATCAGCTCTGTGGGACAAACGGAGACTTTTGTGAACTTTGCGTTGCACTTTTGTTTGACTCAGCACAGGCGGGCAAAAGCTTCCCACACTTAACCTGTCAGACTGCATTCACATTGTTCCCCTAATGACTTCACTTAAAACGTCTTACGGCTGACTTGGATGAACTTAAAGTCCCGTGACCAATGGCCTTGCAGTAAAACTCCCTGAAGTGTGTGTGTGAGGCATTAAATATAACTCAATTTACAGCCTTTTATCAAACATATTTCCTTTTAAGATCTTAATATTTGATGTGTTCCGACTGTGCGATTGTGTTTAAAGCACCAGGAGCCCCGTGGAGCCTGATGAAAACACAGGTCCCTTAGGAAACATGGTCAGCTAATTCTGCAGATCAGGCTTGTGTGCAGCAAAGCATGAGCCTGTTAAGACATGCAGCCATGGAAAATGTTTCTGCTTTTGCTTTTTTTTTTGTCCTCCCAAAAAGCTTTGATTGAACTATTTTAATCTAGACTCAGAGCTCTGTAGTCAACGTTGTCATTAGTTTCCCTTTTCCATCCAAACCAATAATTCATGGTTTATACTTATTGAGAGCAACACACGGATCTCTGCCCTGAGCAGGACTAAGCGTAATATGTGAACACAGCCGTGGCTTAGGGCAGAGGCATGTGAAAAACAGCAGGCTTAGATCATGACAAATGTTCACGGAGACCCTAAGAAGCCGGCTTACGGGGATTGGGGAAGGAAGCGCGATCTTTATTTACATCAAAGTGCCTGCCATCTTCCTTTTGAGGTCAATGTTAACAGGATGCAGTCAAGGTGCCACTAAAATAAGCTATGCAATCGGATCTCCGGCCTGACGCGGGGATGTGTTCTTTGAGTTGGGGGAAAGGTCCGGTTCTGTTCCTGAGAGGTAAACACAGGATAACAAGCCCCCCTGGCTGAGCTCCGCTGGGCCGTCGTGGATTCACAGCGCCGTCTAAATATGGCAACACCACACCCCTATACATGTCTCCATTCTCCCAAAATAGCAAACAATGTCCTGCCATCATCTGGTAAACATTCAGCAAACACTTATCCCCTGACAACATTCTAATACTGCTGGGGAAACACTGGAGAGGACGTACGCTCTAAAATGCGCCTCTCATGTTACGGCCGGACAACACGGTGTGGCTGAGGCACGGCCCTGTTCGCTCGGCGGTATCTCACGTATGAACAAACCGGTGACAGCGGCCTGTGGGCATGGGATTCTTGAAGATGGCTTCCATCACGCCGCACGTTTTTACTCTCGAGCAATGCTGACTAATTCTCAATGGAAGCCACGGTGGTGCGAGTCTCTGTCATTCTCTTTGAAGTGTGTATAACTGTCACAACTCCCCAACAACAGAGCCGCAGAGCGACGTAAGAGCTCCCCTCCTCTGCGGGCCCCCCCGTACCCCCCGGGTGTCGCTCGCTCGGCCGGACTCATTTGTTCGGAGAGGGTCACGTGCCCACGCCCCTCCGACTCCCCCGTAAAAAATCCACCACAGGCGCCTTTGTGAACAAAGAGGGTCGCTGTCACCGACAATGAGCAATAAATCCTCAGAGTGGCACAAACATTTGCAGAGTAAATCCAACTTTTCTCCCATTTCATTGCAGCTTTAGGGGGGGAAGGGCGACTGAGGACTGCGAGTGTGGCTGCGTCATCTCTGAGCACACAAACAAAGCCGACAAACTAAATAAAAGCAACATGTTCTATTGTCGCTTTTTTCAAATGGAGTTGTTGTTTAAGACTTGGTTCATTAGGGGAGATGTGTACAGACTTCTTTGTCCGCTGTACCGCTAAACATACGATTGTTCATAAGCTGTTTACAGAATGAGGATTAAAGGTGTTAAAGGTCGTATAAAAATGCCCCTGCAATTACCCTGGAGCTGCCAACAGAACCGCCGCCCTATACAATAGCCGTGTAGAATATGTACACATCCGATTTCAACCCTGCTGACGTCACAACTCGGCACAGCGCCGCCGTCGTTACCGCTCACAGGTTTCATTAGTTCACCTCTAATCTCTCTGTTAAACAGCTCGCGTGACGTTTGTACAGCGTTTTTGTTGTTTTGGGAAATCGCTGCTGTATGACAAGATAAGACGCTAAATGCTGCCTGGACTTGACCCGGCGGCTTGACTCGGGCGCCACATCAAAGCACGGAGGAATGTAATAAAAACTGATTCATCCCTCTAATTCGTATTTACAGGTGCTTCAGGTGTGACGTGTGGGTATCGTGACCGCACGTCCGCATCTCCACTTGAAGTGACAGCTCAGGAATAACTGTAATCATCCGCAATTGTTTTGATCAAAGGCGTCATCCATACACGTGTAACATGAATCTGTGCCGTTACACTTAACGAGGCCGAGGAGAGGAGCGCATGGGAAAATCCCAAATGCCTCAAAAAAAAAAAGAAAGAGACTCCACTGACACCATCGTCTCCTGCTTGAATTCACACCCTGCGGCTACATTATAAGTGAAATATATTATTTCGCTCCTGTGATCATGTTTCGTGTGCTTCCTTGTTGTGTCATCGTGTCAAAACCTCCCAAAAAAAGGCAGAAAAGAAGTGACAGCTCGGGTTGCGTGTGGATTTTAGGGCGTGGGGAGCGAAACGTTTTCTAAAGGAACAATATCCACGCAATATCCACCTTTTGTTTTCAGAGTCGCACTGTTTGACATGAGGCAGGAAATACCTTCTTTACATGCATGGGAGGAAACATAACCGGTGCTGTGTATGCGTGCGAGGATGTGCGAGTCCTTGTACCAGAGTGTGACTAAGAGGGGATGGAGCCAAACCACTGAACCAAACCATTACGACGATCCCGGCTGTCAGATGAGCTTGGTTCTGTGTGTGTGTGTGTGTGTTTGATGCTCACCTTTGAAGGAGAGACGAACCCGCGGCGCAGTCTGCAGCAGGGCCGAGCCTCTGTAAACACATAAGGCCAACAGGAGGAGTTGGGCTCCAGATGCTGTCATGGTAACAGTCATGCAGGTAGCCCACAGAGATCTAAATCTGGAGGAAAAAAAAGAAGAAGGAATGAACTATTATTATAGAAACCCCCAAGAGAAATTTGAGACAGAAAAAGAAGGACAGGCAAGAGACTCCCTCTCTCCATGTGTCTCTCTCTCTCTCTCCCTCTCTCTGTGATCTCTGTGATCAGAGGGTTTGGCCTGTAGCCTTCGATTGGCCTGTAGCCTTCTTATGTGAGATGTATAGCTTGGCAGGAGAGAACAAACCACCAAATCTGCACACCTGCTCTGGAAAACATGACAGCAGCCTCTATTATTTATTTAAAGTGTAACTGCTCGGAGGTATGCGCTCAGAGTTTGTAATATTCTTCCAAGCAAAGTCATTTGGGGGGGGGGGAGAAAAAGTCTGAAAAAGAGTCTCCAACTTGTGCACCTTTTATCATAACGCCTGAAACGAGATTCGGAGGCTCATCAGCGATTCTCTCTGTCTCTCCGCGCTCGCTCTCTCCACAAAGCACATCCATATTGATGAGTGAAATGCATGGCAGTTCAAAGAAACAGGTAGTCCCCTATGAAACAATTTCTGACAGTTTAGGGGTGTTGAAACTGTTAGGCCTTAACTCAAGCATTTATTATGCAGCTGCACTTTGCTGGAGAGGATACCGTATAAATTATGAATACTAAAAGCTGAGTCCATAACATCCATTAAATGCTCAGACTCCCTTAAGGTGTGCCTTGCTCGGGCTATAAGCCATCCCAAGGGCCTCTCTCTTTTCTCCTTGTGGCATTCATGTAGTCTCGGCCTTTGGTGGCGAGGTCATATTTAGAAATGATGGCTTTTTCAACACAAATGCTCCTATTTTCTTTACTTTTATGGAATCAAACTATAAGTCTAAAGTTTTTGATCAAACTGGTAAGTTAAATGAAAACCAGAAGCCACTTGGAAGGCTTTGTAGCCCACTTGGCATAACCCACAGTTGCCATAGACCAGCACCATGGAGCAGCTTGATGCCTCCTATAGATCTCTCACCGCATATATATGTGCTGTATATTACACATATCCAGTGAAAGGTGCAATCATAATGATGCACAACACATTTCCCCCATGTGTTTGTGACCTAAATACAGAATCACACACTAAAACAGGAGCAGAATCCCACGAGTTTCTCGAAAATGTCAGTAAAATAATTAGAGTCTATTAATAATCTTACACATTAATGCATATGACTGACAGCCACTGAACGCACCACAGCCTGTATTGTGGGGAGATTACAGTGAGAGACTAGGGGAAGTTTTTCTAGGAATAGCCTGGAAAATTAGATCAAATCCTGGGTAAAGATTAAGCAACAGGCCTTTTGGGACAATGGCTTGGTTAATGTCCAAGTCCAACCCTTCATCTACAACAAAAAAATCACAAATCACTAACAGCATCTTAATGAACTAAATGGTAAATAATCATCCGGGGGAAAAGATTAGTAAATCATAAAACGAGGCTGCGGTCATGCGCGTGCGTTAATTGTTGATTTGGTGGTGCGTTTGCGGTCGTGACGGATGATTTCTTCGGGGTTTAACAGACTAAAGAGTTGTACATTTGAGGGATGTCGGTGTGACAAATCAATAAATTTCATTTAAAAATATATCTACGAGATTTCTACAACCTCCCTACCCCGTCCGGACAACGCGCACTTACTTACCTGTCAACCGCCACAACCAGAAATACGAACCGAACCGACGCGTGTCGATACCCCAGACTCGGAATTCAGAGTTACCAAACACGGGTTGAAAAGTTATGGACGCTGCGTGAAAGCAAAATGTCTTTTTACCTTTTATGGATTTCGGACTTCCTCGATAGCAGCTTCGCCTCTTGAGCTCCCGGAAAACTTGCGGGATGTTACCGCTGCATTCCCCGCGTATGTCACCTCGGAGCCGGGGGTTGGGAAAATGTCTCTCAGCCGCGCGCGGGCATGAAACAATCCCGGTGTCGCTCTTTATTAAACTCCCCCGGGTGTCGGTCAAAGTCAGTCGCTACCAACCGACGACATTTTCCTCACGCAGCTACAACAACAAAAAACACACCGAATTCCTCAACGCTTATTCCACTTTCCTCCAAAAAAAGTTTACGCATGGGTAGAAGTCACCGCCACCGTCACCGCGATGTGGCAAAGATGCGGCTCCATTTCTCCTCTAAACTGACTTTAATGTTGTGTGTGTGAGTGAGTGAGTGAGTGAGTGAGTGAGAGAGTGTGTGTGTGTGTGTAAATCAAGTGACCAGGTGCAGGTGTTGGGAGAGTGTGTGTGTGTGTGTGCCCTGCTGTCCTCTCCCTTCTGTTCGGCCCCCACCCTGCTTCCCTCTCCTGTTGGCCCACAGCAGCATTGGACCAAACCTCTTGGTTCGCCATATGGGTATTATTAACCCTGTCATTGCCAGACTGTGTAACACTTTCTCCCCCCAGCAAAGGTGATCTGTTCCCAATCTAATTTCAGCATTCATGTACTGGGAGAGCTGGATGCTTCATATCCTCCCGTTAATTCATGTGCTTTCCTCCATTTAGAACTAATTTAGTTACACATGATGCAGTAATTCACTCATCTGCTATAGGGAATGTCACCCTTATTCCTCAGTTCTTACATGAGAGTCGATTCAGCGGCAAAGGATTCCTGGGATTCCTCTCCGGCTGGCTCCAGCGCTCACGACAACGGTGACAATGTAACCATGAGGGTGGGTAGGGGGGGTGCAGTGACTGGCCATAAAGGACATCCATCCTGCTCGCCGGGCTTTGAGCTTGACATTAAAACAGCTTTTAGAGAGCCTTCTCTTCATTACTGGCTTTGTGGTGAGCTCTGACGCAGGATGGTGCGCCAAAGACACAAAAGAGGAGCGCGAATATATTCTGAGCAATGGCCTCATAGACAGTCAAATTAAATAAACACGCCTAGCAATGCGGTGTGTCAGTGTGTGTAAGGTCACTGTTCCTGGCAAGTTTCTGAAAGCTTTAATTCTTGCTTGAATGTGAACACTTTGGTTGTTGATTCATCCTCCTATGTAAGCAGGAACCTTGTCCCAGGTTGTTTTACAGCCAGATGTCATCCAGCGGTGCGTCAAGATGTGCCCCGGTCTGGAGGGGTGGGAGTCTTTGTTTCCCACTCTGCAGGAGGCATGCCTATGTTTCCAGCTGAGGAAATGAGTCATGTGCGTGTGCTGAGTTCAGGTTTCCGCGTGCTCTCAACTTTGGCCGCGGACACCAGTACACACTGACCAGCTCCCACCCTCTTAACATCACCATCCACCACCCTTATCTAAGAACATTACACCCACTATTGCCTCGGCTTGCTGAGAGAAAGATACTAAGATACAGTCCTGCCTGTGCACAGATGGAATGCAGCAATTTTTACTCTCTGTGTTTGAGAACAAAGAGCAGGAAATGGAGGGGAATGGCCCTGTTACCTACAACATGATGGATGGATTTTGTATCATGGAGACAGACAGAGCTGGATTAGAATCCAAACACTCTAGGGTCTGCAAAAAGCTCTGTCAGGAGGATCTTATCTAATGGACAGGTAATCTGTGTGAGGCTCCAGCTGAATCCCAACCCTCAGACACATCAATCACGACACACCTGAGGGCAGAGTATCTTCCCCCAGAGGCAAAACAAACCAATATTTGACCCACTGATGGTCTTTTCCATATTGACAAATTGAATATTGAAAGTGTTTCAACATGTCCTGCTTCAAACTGTAAAGTAGTTCAGGGTGTCTCCTTGCTTCCCAGACAATACATGCTGGGACAGACTCACGGATCCTGAGACAAAATTATAGGGTAAAGAAAGTAATGTTACATGATCGGAATCATTGAAAGGATTTACAGCCATTTTTTTTACAACCTTTTGCCCCTAATGATTATCTTTCGGGTTAGAAAGATAATGTAAACATCAAAATGTGAGATAAGGGAACAGGTGCTGCTGGTGACATCTACAAACTTCACACGCCAATGATTATCAAAGGAGAGCAACTTTGGAAAACATCTTTTGACGCGAAGGGCGCGTACATACGTGGCGCAACATTCCAGTTGCAGCTTGCATGGCTTCTGCCGTATCAGACGTGAGGTGATTGCAGGTTTTTGCAGAAGACACACCGCACAGGCATAACAGGAGCAGCATACGTCTGCATACGCGCGTGGTGCCACGTGTCTGCGGGGGCCAGCCAGCCGCCATCTGCCTTG
This sequence comes from Genypterus blacodes, assembly GCF_046128005.1. Lineage (NCBI taxonomy): Eukaryota > Metazoa > Chordata > Actinopteri > Ophidiiformes > Ophidiidae > Genypterus > Genypterus blacodes. The sequence continues at coordinate 5,460,291 of NW_027466957.1, read as the reverse complement.
AAGACGGGACTGGCACTCTCGCTCACTATAAAATGCAGCTGGGAGAATCTACAGCTGGTGAAGAATAGCTTCTTCCAAATAACAAGGGGTGTGTGAGGAGGGGGGTTGTGGGGTGTCACTGTACATAAAAAGGATTGCAAGTATGTGAGAGTGGAGTGAGTGAAAGTACAGTGCTTGTGTCTTAAAAGATAAATCTGTCAGCGCTATGGCAACAGCCTTTGGTAAAAGCCTAATGGATGAGTGTCCCAGTGTTCTCTGCGGTGCCAATATGAGCCCCCTACAAGCCCAAAATGGTCGTGGGTCCAGCTTTGAGCCCCCCACTTTAACTCCTTTTTAACCACCTTCGTGAGAACATTTTGCATGCTAATATACGCACATGCAAGATGTCTATACCGGCACAGACACACACACATGCAGCTTTAATTAAACTAAAAATGATTCCATCTCTCTCTCTCTGTCTCTGTCTCTGTCTCTGTCTCTCTCTCTCTCTCTCTCTCTCTCTCTCTCTCTCTCTCTCTCTATCCACACCCATCTTCACTCGCTCTCATCCTTGAGACACTGAACTCCAGGTGAATTTCAATGTCAGAGACGAGTAGGTACCACAAGCACTGCAATCTGTCTGCTCTGTCAAGTGGCGGTGTGTGTGTGTAGGGAGTGTGTGTATCTGTGCGTGTGCTGTATGTGCAGTGTGAACGGAGGGGGGTCGGCCTATTCATCTGTCTGGTGAGATTGTGGCTCACTGTAACCGGGCCTAGGCGTCAGTATGCACTCTGTGATCTCCTAGATAAGAGTCATCCATCTGCTGTGTGTATCTGTCAGGGCCGAGGCGGCTCAGCTTATCGCCGCAGTCATCTATTTCCCCTCAATCATGCTCCAGTCTATTCTCTTTCCTCATTTGTCTCCTGCTCGGTTCCAACACCGTGGTTTATCTTGACTGGCTGTACACGCAGACTGTGCCGTGTAGAATCTGTGGGAAAAAGTCTGCAAACAGCCACGTCTGTAAATATGCAATGCGAGATTTACAAACACAGCCGACCAGCATGTACAAATGAGAGCAAACACACACAGGTAGTTGGTATTCGGGAGGCTCGCTTCTGACGATCGCATTACTCTTCCGTGGATGACCAACACAAACCGTTTCCTCTCTCACACTCATCATCGTTGAGCATTCATGTATCACAGAGAAAGAGGAAGAAGGGGCGGATATCAGTCTGAAGCAGCAGATACCAGGGAACCTCCTTGTGAAACCTGAGCGAACAGAAAGCAGTGTGACATGATTTGTGTACAGTAGCATCACCGGCTTAACCCTGGGGAGTGTAGTTTATACTAGGGAATCCATTTAGGCTTTGCCACCCCATACATAACAAAGCCTTCCCAGAAAGCCCTCAGACCACAAACTCACCCAGCGACGGCTTTGTTGCCCCAGCAATCTGTACTTAGTTTGTCACGATCAATACTGTAGCAAACCGCCCTATTATTAATTCATACTTATATAAACATGGTGTGCTCAGAGGTGTGTGGAATGAAAGAGGAGACCAACACTGTGGATCATATCATGGGGTATATAATGTCTTTCCATCACCACGATTAAAAGTATATTCCCATTCTAGTCTGCATACCCTGGTGCTGAGCCTGCAGCAGGACAGGTTTTTGCTAGTGGAATATTTATAGCTGTGCATTAAAAGTGGAATCAAGGGTTTAAGTGTCCCATTGCAACACCGCCGCTGCTCCTTTGTCTGGGCCTGTCCAAAAATGTCTTACCCGGGGCTATTTGCAGTCCACAGAATACATGTAAAATGTCAGCGATATCACATATAGCCGTCAAATCAAAGGTTAAGCGCAGATTGATGCTTATATTATACATCTGTATCTCTGCAGTTTATAATTCTTTCCATCAAGAAAGCTGTTGTGTCACCAGGCCCATCAGAGAAGTCAAGAATGTGCTTTGTTCTTTAAAGAGTAAATATGAGATCTAAGAAATGCATCTCATTTATTCTGACATGTACGTGAATTCAAACAGTAACTACTGGTGTCAAACTAGTCATTTAAAATGTAATCCAGCCACGAGTAAGACGGAAATGTGATGCACTACACTGCCACCTTGTGGAATTTCAAAACGCTGCGTGACTGAAGTGACGCCGCCATGTAAAAGCACAACAGACAGAAACAACTGCCTATTTATTAGGTCAAAAGGTAAACAGGATTTACATCTTTAAGCAAATTAAACAAAGCAAGAAATCGGTAGGTATTTTTAAACTACAGTGTTCTATAAAATGCAGCACACAAAATATAACTTTCTGCTCATGTGTTTGTAAAGATTATTGGATAAATCTATCCACACGCCTAAAGTCTCGTCCAAGAGTAAATACAAATACTATCTTTGTTACAATGTGCCCCATAATATTGCTGTGAATTGAATTACTGACACTGCACAGCAAAGATGTCCCCTACATAGATAGCACTGCATGTAACTAATGAAATCAATCTGTCCTATGGTTCATGCTCACAGACAAGCCTTAATGTGAAGAATGTGTACAAAACAATGTAATAAATACACTTATTAAAAAAAACAAAAAAAACAAATCACAAAATCCAAAGCATTAAGTTATAAACTAGAAAGGATAGAATATACTGTAGCTGGAACATGATACAAAAATGTTGAAACATAGCCAGAACACTAAAACTAATTGAAACAGAGCCGGCTTACAAAACTGTCAAAGGTTGGTGTGTGGACTGAAGAGATGACGGAGGAGGAGGAAACACACGATACACATCAAACAATATCTGTTTCAATTTACTACAGTAGAGTTACACTTTGACAAGAAGCAGAAGGAAAACGTCCCCAAATCACTGTTTTGCGTGACAAAACTACCACTACGATCATCCCTGAGAACATAATTTGGTTCAGTACGTTGTGCGTCTGAAACGTACTGTCGCTTAATTTTCGCGTTTGTTTTCTTGTGTGCGTTGGATCGTAAAACGAGCACTGATAATGCCAATGAGTGGAGTCATCTTCCTATCCTTTCCTCCCTTAGAGGAACACCATTCGTACTGTGTTGCTTCGTATGCTCAGGCGTGTGTGTGTGTGTGTGTGTGGTTAAAAAACAGTTTCCAAAATGTGGGTGGGAGGTCATGATGGGGTTACGCAGCACAGACGGTATAAAACGCAGGGAAACACGTTGCCTCGGCATAATTATCATCATACATAACTCTCACTTTCAAATGATGTCATGTATATTCGGTAGAAAGCAACAGGTGATTCCATGCACAAAACGTATTGACATACAGAGATCTAATCTTTGCTTTTGAACTCCTCGTCGACCTCGATGTCGTCTTCATCCTCCTCGTCTCTTGCCCTCTGGCGCCGTGATGACTCCCCTCGTTCCTCCACGTAGACCTCGTCATCCTTCTCCCCAAACGACTCCACGTCTTCCTGCTCCTCTTCTTCCTCCTCCTCCTCCTCCTCCTCTTCCTCTTGGGCGTCCTGGTCACTGTCATCGGAGCCTACAGGCAAGAATGAAGCGGGTTTTTTTTAAAAAAAGGATCTTTCTTCGTATGACTGCAACGAACGCACACAGTGATGTTATTGCAAAAAAATAAATAAAAAAGAAGGCCGGATTGTCAAATAAACACTTTAGAATCAAGAGACGGGAAGAAGCGAAACACAAGTTGAGCTGACACCCAAGAGTCCCCAAGCTCAGGAATAATGGTGAATTTGCAACACTGCGGTTAGGAATGATGTCTTACCGTCAATCACTATTTCTCCACCTTCCTCCTCCTCTGGGCTCTCATCTGAGGAGGACATATTTCCTGTCTATTCAGTTCAACCTGCATTACTCAGTCATTGATATTGCAGCGACAACACAAAGCACTGAGCTCGGCACTGACGGGCCGCCGGCCTCTCCGTTTGAGAAACATACACACACACCCATTCTAAAAGAAACAGAATCTAGTCTGAGGTCTAAAGTGTGATCTAATCTGTATGATCATGAGGGTTGAAAGCTAGCTATTGCTTCTTACTAACCAGCACTAGGCGCCTTGTCTTCCTCCTCCTCTTCCTCCTCCTCTTCATCCTCGTCCTCCTCCTCCTTTCTCTGCTCGTGTCCGGCCTCTTCGGTCTCCTGGTCGTCATCAGAGTCGGAGATGACCACACACTCGTCTCCGTTACTGTTGTCAGCAGTTCTAGGCCCGCTGGCACCACTAAAGAAAGACACACACACACACACAACACACACACAGTGATGACTGAACAATCATTGGCTCAGTATGCATCCCACCTGGTCTCAAGCAGCCGCAACAAAACTCAGGAAACAGTTAAATTGTCACACTATAATTTCAGAGTCCTGAGGGCATGAGCGCTTCTAGACGGTGTAACTTAATGAGCGCTTTGTCAGCTGATGATTACACATCACACACACTATCTGTCTGCAGTCTGACACACATGGAGGACATGAGGGTATGAGGGCGTGTCTGCTGTACCTTCCGTTCTCCCGTGGTTCCCAGAGTGGAGTGAGGTAGTATCTCAGAGGGTCCCTGTACAGGTCATCCTTCATTATCTACAAACACACACACACACACACACACACACACACACACACACATAAACACACACACACACACACTTTATTTTCAATGTGTGCTCAAAGTACTTTATTGTAATTCAACATGTGCCTGTGGCTATGAATACATTCTCATACACACGTGCTACTTTTATGACTTGTGCTTGTGTGTGTGTGTGTGTGTGTGTGTGTGTGTGTGTGTGTGTGTGTGTGTGTGTGTGTGTAGGTGGGTGCAGTGAGCCTCACCTGTGCAACATCATCTTGCCCTGGGTTGCTATGGTCACTGAACCAGTTGAAAAACGTTTGGTAAACGCCGCGCACCGTCTTCCTGGGTTCGCTGAGAGCCGTCAGGTTCTGTCCCCGGTGCCACAGGATGGGGTTGGAGAAGGACACGGGCGATCCTGAGACAGGGTCATCTATTAGAACGTATTGAATTTAAACAGCCGCGCCACTTTATGAGACACCTGCACAATCCAATACAACAGCCGGGATATGAGCTCTCTTTTATATGTGAATATGAGCCCAGGTGGTCCTCACCTCCCATCCCCAGGTGGAGCTCCTTCATGATGATGTTGTTCTGGAAGTACGGGTTCCGTCTGAAGTGGAAGCGGATCCTGTAGCCCAGCTTGTTATTCTTGAAAGACTCGATCTGAGCGACACAACAAGGAAGGGAACCACTTTATGTTAACAACACACACACACACATCGCAAGAATAACATTTCTTCCAAATCTTCTACCTCGAGATCAGTCATGTAGCTGAGAGCGTCTTCATCGGTCTCGTCGATGTGAGCCGAGAGATGAGGGTGGTTCAACAACTGGCACACAGAGGTCAAGGACAGATGCAGTGACTCGCATGGAAAGGTGTGTGTGTTTGTGTGTGTGAGATAGATGTTTCATCATGTAAGGATACTGCAGTCACCCAGAAGCCAGGGATGGTTTTGGTGATGGAGCTGCGCTGGTCCAGATGCGGACGTCTCTGTCGACTCATCTTCAGCTCCAGCCGTTGATGAAGCCGAGTGCTCTTCTTCTCCAGAGCTTCCAGCCTCATCTGCACCTGCGCCAGGAGAGCCACCGACTGTCTAATCTCCGGTGCCATCTTCACCGAGACTATGGCACATTCGCCGTCGTCGTTGTCCTCGTTGTCTGACGGAAAGGAGGAACTGGGCGTGGACGAAGATCCTGGTAAGGAATCATCACCCTCCTCTGCATCTGGCACATCATCTACGTCTTCTTTGTCAACACTGCGCACAGATGTGGAGCTGTCTGCTGCAGCTGCGTGGGTTTTGGAGCTCGCTTTAGAAGACTGCTGACTCCCTCGTTGTTTTAATTTGCTGAACTGTTTTACCTGTTTGGCTTTGTCAGATGAACAAGGAGTCTCTGCGCCGCCTTCCCCGTCGCGTCCCGTAAGACTGGCGAGTGCTTCAGCCGCTGCTATAGCTGCTGAGTCCGACTGATCCAGTGACGTGGAGGGACACTGCTCCCTCCGCCCCGCAGCTTTCCTCCCCTCCTGCGCACCTGAAGACTGGGGCTTATCCGCCTCTCTTGCTCCGTGACCGTCAGCACAGGTGGAGTTGTTGTTGTTGACAGGTGGCGCACCGGTGCTCTCGCTGCCGCCTGAACTCTTCACCGAGGACATAGCGGTCGGTTCTCCCACCTTAGCCCCGGTCTCGCTCTCCTTACTCTCCGCTTCGCTGTTTTTGTGACTCAGAGAAGCCGAGTGGACGCTGCTTACTTTCGTAGACTTGTTGGGGACCGTCCTGCTCTCTTCCCGCTCTGGTGATGAACAGCGTTTCCTCGTCGCAGAGTCCGCGGACTGTTTGCGGTCTGTCACCTCACTCATTCTAGCTAGTCGAATTGCTAACAGGCTAGGTAGCCCGCTAGCTTAAGTAGCTTAAGTATTACCTCAATAGAACCGAGTAGATGTCGCTGAGATAAACAGTTAGCCGTTGCGGTTTTCTGCCTCGTATTATTGTCCAACATTCATCACCACAGAAGCTGGAACGGGAAACAGATCGCCAATGTTCCGCGGCCTAGTGCAATAATTAGCGGGATATTGCTAAGATTAGTAGCCACAAACAGCTAACGTTAGTTAGCTAATGTTACCCATTTCGCGTGTCCTCTCAATTATGGCCGTTCAACATTTTCTCCCGTTAAACCCAAATATGTAAGAGTCTGTCGCGTTGTTAAAAGCTTCGTCCCACGCCGTGTTAGCTTCACTCCGTACGCTTTATATTAGTTTATATTTGCCCTCTCCTTTAGCTCGCTGTCCGCGCTGCGACGTGATAGAAAAACAATCGTCTAATTGGCTGTAGCACGGCGCGCTCAAAGATCTGCACCAATCAGGAACAAGGGTGTGTTTGCACGAGCGCTTTCCGCCCGAGTGTAACTGCGTAGCGTGCAAAGGCGCAACGAGCTTCTTCTGAGATAGCAAGAAAATAGAAGAGAACAACGACAAACTGAGCGAATGATGTATGGAAATGTAGCAGGAAAATTATGTTTTCACGCTAACACGAACCGAAGGATTGAGGAATCGAAGTCAAACAGACGGTACAAGGTAGCCAATTATTATTTATAAAGGCCCAGTACTTAACACGTCCTGTGAGTTTGAATCCATGGAGACAGAGTGCAAACACACGCGTTGGCTTGTTAAGCCTTTTATTGTATAAAGTGCTTGCATAATCTGAATTTATGTGGTGCATTAAGGGTAGAATAATTTTTTAAAAAGAGGCAAACCCATAAACACAAAGGGGATGCAAGAGAAATATTAGGTATCATTTTTTACGCATCAGTCGAGTGAAAAATAACACAAATAAGAAAATAATATTTGCTGCTGTATGTATTATTATATGTATTTATTTCCCCCACTCATCATTACAATGGTAACTACAAATAATGATAGATAAACAGCTCAAGTCAAACTAGTCAAAACTAACGGTGCCTGCGGTGGCAGCTGCGCTATATTTTACTACAAGTGTTATATTTAAAACCCACATTTAAAACAGTAGGCGTGTATCCAGTCCGAACCAAACGGAACAAGGGAGGGGGGGAGAAGCAGGATTATACCAATTTAAAACACAAATTTGGGGTATGGAGTGCCCGGCAGGTCAGCGCTAAAATTAGACGCTGCTCCCCTCTGCAACATCAGCCAAAGTATGATGCATAATGTCATGCAGAGCGGAGGGATACACTATCACAAGGGCTGACAGGAGGGACGAGGGTTCCATGGGTGACATTTAACGGCGCACGTTGACCAGGGGGGGAGGTTGTGTGCGTAACGCCGGGAACAACGCTGGATCCTCACACAGGCCACAGCTGTGCGAATCAAGCGTGTTGTGGAGTATCTTTGGAGACGCCATATGTTCTCTTTTCGGCGCTTCCACATTGAGCAGCTGTAGCCATGTCTTTCTTAGCCATACCGAGCCAAAGCGGGCTTTTTACCACGATTAAATCGAGCAAGTCAGCCGATGACGCGGAGGACAGGTCCGCCGTGGACGACGAGGATGAGGACGAGAACGATGATGACAGCCAGGCCGTGCGTCTCATCCCGAGATGCTCCCCGGTGCCCAGAAAGCGAGGTCAGTCAATCCACGACGAGACCGCCGAGTACATGCAGATCCACGCCACGCTGTCCGCCGGGAAGAAAGTGTCATTCGCCGACTTAACAGGTGGAGATCTGGCGGATGTGAAGGAATTCGTCGCGTTCGATTCGGACGAGGAAGAGGACAGAACGAGGTGGGAGGAAGAGGAGGCGAAGTACCGAAAGCCGGTGCGACAACCGACCTATTGCGTGCAACCAGAGTTCATTGCGTCCACCGGCGGTGCTCTGATGCAGGCCGTGCACGCCAATAAACTGGAGGTCGAGCAGCTGATGCCCGCAGAGAACGAGCCACTTGCTTTTACGGGGATCATCCGAGTCCTGAACATCTCCTTCCACAAAGCAGTCTACATCCGATCCACCATGGACAGCTGGGTCACTTACTTTGATCACCCAGCTCAATATGTTCAGGGATCCCATGACGGAGACACTGATAAGTTCTTCTTCAAGTTGTCTTTTGCACCACCGTACACCACACATGGCTCTCGCATTGAGTTTGTGGTTCGTTATGAAACCAATGATGGCGATTATTGGTGCAATAACTCCCATATGAATTATGTGGTAACTCTGCTCCTCTCCTATGAGGATGATGCAGCTCGAACAGACACCGACCTGCAACAAGTAAGAGGTATTCTGAAACCTCAAAAGGATTACAGGTAAATCTATTGTGTGTGTGTGTGTGTGTGTTTTTTCTCTGGTCAAACAGAGCAGGGATTTGACCTCTGACCACAGATTGTTGAGGTGGTTGAACCTCAATCTACAAAAGCAGCTTTGCTTTTCTAGTCTTCGATCCGTCTGATGGAAGAGAAAATAAGAGTTCATCAAAGTTCAATCATTTCTGAATCGCTTTTAGTGCAGAATCCACATGGGTCTTTCAAAACCAACTATGTCACAAGAAATCACAAACGCACTGGACTTGGCCCAGTAAACAGCCAATCACAACCAGGTTGCCAGGCTGGAATAAGCATTGAGCTTCACTCAGTGGCTCTGCCTTTAGACTGCCTTGGGCATAGTAAGAACCTGAGTATAAAGTACAGCAGTTATACTCATGTGGCATAATGTGTGAATACTGAAGCTACCTACTTACAGAAAGAGTTTGCAGTATCAGCATCATGCGGTGCCTAGATTTGCAGGACAAACTGTCTTTATGTAAATAGTTTTTGGGGGCATACTGTGCATGTGATTTGGAAAGTGTACACACACCCTCAGAATGCCAATCATCCAGTGGTGTTTGAGGACGATCAAAATAGGCAAAGGGCAGGTGTCATTTTCAGCCCTGGCGTTTCGCTGCAGTAAAGTGTACCTCTGACCTTTTCTATCAGAGGCATCGGGGAACCAAAGCTGACATCAGACCAATGTAATTTCCATGGACTACATTGGCCCTTTTCCCATGAGCGGTGTGGCACACCAAACCCTATCTTCCTCCTTTAATTAATGTCCAATTCATCCCTTAGAGGAAGATTTTAATTGCTGAGGTATTGCAGCGTCAACATAAAAGCACTTGAAAAATCTCACAATGCACAGTCACACAGGAGACACCGAAGAAAAGTCCCTCAAGCTGATAAGAGCCATAAAAGGAAACGGCTGCCCAAGGGTGCAGGATATAAACTGATCTAGTTGTCATGTAGGTCTTCACTCCTCCATAGCTCTTTGAAAATAGGAAGGGCCCAGATGGGCTGTTAGGGGATGGATGAGTCACTGATTGAAAAAGAGGAGTTTGGGGAGCAGAGACTGTACCCGCACCACCATAGCAACCATCTCACAGTCACTAGGGGCCTGGAAGTTAACTGATAATTGGATTTGAACACATTAACGGTGCACATCTGTGATAGGAAAGGTAACTATGGGGTAGAAAAGAATCAATTATGTGTGGATGATTGTTTTAACTAGGGATTCTTAAATAGTGCTTCAGTGCTGAGCGCTTTAGTTGATGTTGCCAGGATGTACTCACCTCATGCTGAGTAACAGGAGCCACACTGCAGTACAGGAACAAAGAGTTTCTATATTTCGCTGCCTTCTGCCTGGATGACGTGGTTGAGTTTTTATCTTAGTGTTTTGTTCCCCCCCATTCATTCACTGCTGAGTCATTCAGGACCAGATCCGACTCAAATATAAGTCAGAATTCGCACAAACCTGCACGCAAAGATACCACTCATCACAACAAAACCTTCAAATACACGCTTAACCAAATCGTAATCATAGATGTGATATGTATCTGCACAAAGTTGGACTCTGCATCAGGAGTATCAGCTCCACTCACTCTATTTGCGTAATGCTGGTCACATGTCCCCGACCCTCTCTTTGAATAGAAAGCCGTTCATATTGAAGCACTTTACTGCGTCACCATTCAGAAGATAATTTAAAATGCGTCATGGATACGTTTGATCAACTCTCTTATGTATCTGTCTTGGCTGTTAGCAGGATGTGGTCGTGTGCCATCGGGCCCAGATTATCGGGCTCATGTCTCGCTGTCGTCGTTACTGTCGTCAGGATATTCAAACCGTTACTTTTAATGCATCATCTACGCTGCCCATACCTGTCAATGAGTAATGTGCCACCTCGCCAGCTATGTCACCTGGCAGGGTTGGATCATCACTGAAGCCTCTGGGCAGAAGCAGACCAAAGGCAGAATGGGCAGCTGGCCATGCTACTAAGATGTCCTGCAGCAAGTAAACAGCATCAGCAAACTAACAGAGGGCTAAGGATGTTATGTTATTATCAACTTCTACCAGTATTGATTTGTATTGGTGGAGACATGAATTGTGTTCGCAAAGGGATTCACTTTTATTATAAACCTGAAAGACTGAACTGTGTGATTCAGATTTTGCCTTTGCATCATGACATCTTTCCGAAATACTAAATGTGGCTACAAATCAACAAAGGTAGAGTTGTGTGTGAATGTACCTTTGACAGGTTTTGTCCTTTATCTACTGTCTTCTAACTCAAACCTCTCCTCGCTTTCAGCATGAACAATGATTTTGATGATGATGATGATGATGACGCATTCGAAGATGAAGGTACACACAGTCCTGTAAAGTAAAGTCGCTGCCTTTTCTCTAGCCAGCACTCAACAAACTAACATCTTTACCTCTTTTCCATTAGCAGAGGAGGTGGGGAACTCCAAGCCGGAGCTCTTCCGACCCACAGTGATCTGCCCGGTCGTCTTTCACCCGGAGATGGACTTAGAGGTAAGAAGGAGGGATTCTCTTTTAAGTAATGGAGGTTTGATCAGCGGCTTTGTATAACCAGGAGATGTTGATGTAATCCACTGAGTCAGCTTTGCCTTATTGCCAGTGGAGAACACACATTTAGCAAATTACCTGTTGGATTATGTCTAAACTATCAACATTTGCATGCACTTGTTGACACAATCACATTTAACAGGTAAGCAGACTAAGTGCTTTATCCATTTAAGCGAGTCATGACTCTAATGAAACATAACCAACATATACTTTCATTCAACCTTTTGACAGCTTATCATCATTGGCTTGGTTGTTTATATTGTTCACAGCTCATTGAAGCTTCAGCAACAACTTAGGTAACGTCTTGCGTCTCACTGTAGCACGAGTATTCGGTTTGCTTGGTCCAGCTTCGTGTTCTTCTGGTGATGCATGTTTGTGACGTTTTTGTTTAATTTTGTGTTTTTTTAAAAGTCTTTTTCAATTTTTTCAACGAGTCCAGTGACTAACAATCATTCACAACCGCCGAGTTCTCTGTATGTTTACATCGTTGATCGTGATGTTTCATTTCTTGTCAAGGTGTTGTATTGAATTGGTATTTGCTTTTGAATTGTTCTTTGGTGTGATTCTGATGAATGGTTTTGGTGTAAAGGTGGTCTTTTCAGTTTGTCTGTTTTGTTTGGCCGCACTCTTTAGTTTTGCACAAATTCACTGTACTCTTACAGTACTTGGTTCTGCTGACAGTATGTTCACGCAGCAATATCAGAAGCCATGTGTTCCTTACTGGCATCCAGTATACTTCAAGAATTGTATTCTAGTAATCAAGTAGTCAAGAATTGAGTATTCAAACTTTACAATCAGCACAGGTATGATTCGGCTCTACCTTCTCACTCTTTTTCTTCCTTTGAATCATTTCTCAGTAGATATGGTTTGTGTGAGATGTACACAGAGAGTCAAAGTGTGCAGATCTCAGGTCATTCTAAAGGTGCAGTCTGGAGATAAACAAGTTTATGTTTAAGGCTACACAACCTAACGCCTCTGCACATTTCCTATCCAAGTCCTGTTCACTTTTGTGTCTCATGTGTCTTGCTGGTTATCGCCGAGTCTATGTTTGTTGTCTGTCTTTTCATTTAATATTGTGATGTGTATATATATATGTATGTTTATTTATATATATATATATATATATATATATGTTTTATTTTCTGTATTATTTGCTTGTTTTATACTCCTGAGACCCTGGGTCCTCATATGTGGACATTTAATTTTTTTCTTCCCTCCCTTAAACCTGTTGTCCTCATGTCCGGACATTTAGCAAATAGCAGACAGAAATAAACTCTTTACTCTTCACTGTGTTGATATGAAGTACATTTGACAGATTGTTGTGTTAAAAAAAATGATTGGGTCCCAAATAGCCAGGAAGATTTAAAAGTTTATACAAAATAAACCTCTGGGTCTCAGGAGGTTGTGATGTAGAGTTTTATACTGTATGTGGTCATGTGTATATGTGTGTGAAAGATACTGGAGCAGCACCTTTCAACGTTCCTATTGAATCCTCATGTAAATAAGTTCAGAATAATCTAACTATCTTAATTTTCTTCTCCCTTGGATGCCGTCCTACTACACACCCTGCGGTTGGAGATTAAAGACGTTCTTGTTTTCCCTCAGACTATCTCATTACATCATTTTTTAGGAGAAGTCAAAACATTACATCTTGCATTTTGGCCAAAGTTTTCTGAAAAAGTGACAGCTAATCCCATTACACTGCTCCTAATTGGTTTGCATTTCCCAACAATTACAATGTCAGCATGGAATCTATTTCACAGAAAAGCATTAGTATGCAGTCAATGCTTTTCTTCTCTCTGTGTGCCATGTTAATATGGACAACCAAACCTTTCCTTTTGTCTCTACTCTCTCCTAGCTGTCAATATTGTCTCACTGTTTTACTTTAACAGATTGCAGTTCACCCGTCTGGTCCCGTCGTCCCACCCGGCCAAGAGCTTCCATCTGCTGATAGCACACTGTCCGTTCAAACCTCATCCCCAGGTGAACAATCCCCGTGTATGTCTTCCGAAACGACATTGCAAACTAATGATGATTCATCCTTTGTACACTGTGCCAGCGAATCAGTCCAGACAAATAAGTCACAGCTTTTGCCCAGACTCCACCAAATATCAGAGCAGTCCAAAGATAGTAGCCCCTCTGCCCTTCTGTCTGATTCCTCCCTCCTGCAAGAGACCAGGAGATCAGACAGCCACCAGGGAGAGGGGGAGGAAATCCCTCATTGCGTCCAGTTTCCAACCACAGAGTCGAACCTGTGGCCGACAGAAGAGGACGGATTGACCCACAGCCCAGCCGGTCCCTCTTCTCTCGAGCTCCCTGTCTCAGATCCTGATCTCTCCTCCTTTGAGGGCTCGGGCGAACTCGCTGGGAGGTTATCACAAGATTCCACAGATGAGGAACGTGCGTTGTCTGCTGCCGGAGAGCAGCAGGCACCTCCGGGAGCAGAAGGCCAAGCTCAACCATCAGCCGCACCCACGGAAAACACCTCAGCGAGGGCGAGGGGCACTGGGGCGAACTCGGCTCTCCCCTCAATCCCAGACAGGAAAGAGGAGGAAGACTACCGCCGCGTTTCCCCAGACACATTGTTAGAGAATCTACCCGCCAAGCCATCAAGCCCGCAGTCTGAACGTGACGCAGAGTTGCTTTTGATCCCATCCATCGTCTTCCTAAGTGGAGTCGTCACCGTCTCCATAGCGCTGCAGGAACCCAGAGCCCTCTTCCTCATCGGACTATTTTTGGTCCTGCTCCGTTTCTAACCCGCTCACTGATCAGCTTTATCATAGTTTAAGTGCCTTTCTCTCATTTCAAAAAGGAGCCAACATTTGAGAAACACGCAGCTCCTGTTGTATTTGTGGTTTACGTGTACAAACACTGTGTGACTGTTTAGACTGGTGCACATCTTCACCCACACAAACGTAGCTTTGTATTTTTAACAGAGAAAAAAGCAATTGGTATATAAATGAATAAAATAGTGTGCAGTCAAATGTTCTAAAGTCTCCTGGTGTCGTGCAGTTCTTACTGGTTTCTTGTCAAATTGTGTAATTTGTGAGCTTCTGTGTTATATTCTGATATATTCACTTAATGCCACATTACAGTCAGTGTTTTGTGTGAAAATGTGTCGATGTCATAACAATGTCATGAAGTCTAACCACACTGCCATGAATGTTACTTCTGTGAATGTGATATTTTATCTGTAGTTAAGGATAAAAATGTTACTGTAGCGGTGCAAATGGAGCAGCGTCGACTAAATGTAAAAGCAAATCACGCTCATCATTTCACCTGGATGTTTTCAAAGTGATTACCATGACGACCTTGATGGTTGCCTGAACATTATTACCTGGTATTAATCACCTGCAAATACTGCACCTCCTGCTTAATTTAGTCTTCCGGTTCCGTTGCCACATATCCGGCCGCAATTCTCCTCCCCGTTCATTCATAGCTTTGTTGCACAAAGTCAGATTCTGTAGCAGTACTTAACCAAACACTCACACACAGACTGAACCCATGATGTGACATGTTTGAAGTGATCACTTTGCGGTGTATTAAAACACAGCCTGCTAACCTTTACCACTCTGTGTCTGCATATTTGTGTGTCCTTATTTTGTGCACCCTGCAGAAATAACATCAGAGTCAAGAGCCTGTTTGTCTCTGCAACATGTTCGTCTTTGGAAGTACACAGAGTGCAACATGAGCTGCATATATAAGGCAAAGGTCACGCATTGCGCTGAAGTCACGGTGTCATAGCACAGCACACACGTCCATTGTAACTGAAGATCAGTGTTTGAAGCCACTGAATCTTACGTCTACTGTAAGTCGAAATGAGAAATGCAACGTTCAAACTCTCAATCCCATCTGTCAGTCCTCAGGTGTCAGGTACCCTTTGGATTATATTTGAGTTTTGGATTCGGTCTTAAAACAAATATAATCACAGGAAATGTGTTTCAAAGGCCACGACTGGGGGGTGGGGGGGGGGGGGATGGGGGGATGGCAGGAGAGATTAATTTGTGTGTGGAGCACATAGCTTGAGAGCGGAATGTATTAAAAATGTAGGCAGATGTGGAAAAAAAACATTGTGAATTCTTAGATGGACATTCGCTGAAAGTCAAACTCTGCCGTGATACGACTATCGAGCAACACGCGTGGTCGTGCTTGTTCAAACCTGCTGTTGGATGTGAATCTGGTTCAATATGAGCTGTAGCAACATCCGCAAGTCTGGTGTAACACGCTTGACAGCAAAATCCACACTAATCCACTGGATACATCTTGTCATCCTTCAAACACCTCTTTTAAAATGGCATTTATATGGAAGAGGAGGCACCGGCCAAACTCTGCGGATGTTTATTGACTTAATCTGGGTCAGTTATTATCAAAATAAGCTGTGAAAATTGGTTAGTGTTGGTCTCAAACCTGCTCCTGGAGTGTTTCAGCTGCTTTTTACTGGAGCGACTCTTATACAACCAAATACAAACATCCAGGGAACATCCATCAGAGCTTTAGTAGGGAATTCACCACCTTACAATATGGAAGAGTCCAGGGAATGTTCCCCCGGAGATGCTGTCAAGGTCTCATAATGTAAATGGGAACCTTCAGGGAGCAACAAGCCTGGAGGACAATCCCACTCTGGAAGGAAACCAGGAAACCAGCAAACGAAGCTCTGATGTTCATTTGAGCTCCTTCAAAAATCATGCAAAATGGGGAAAACCTTAAGCATTCATTAGTTGATCCTGTCGGGATGATTTTAGTGTGGAGAATGAATGTTTAAATAACCTCTTTAACCGCCTTCGAGCCTGCTGGCACTGGGCTTAAAAGGGTGAGTCGTGAAATCCAGCAAATATTTTTCATTATTCTCTGGGTAATAGATGGACAATGAATTGAAAAGCGTGATGGTGATACCAGGGAACAGCTGGAGGAGGCCCACAGCTGGAGGGGGCCCACAGCTGGAGGGGACCCACAGCTGGAGGAGGCCCACAGCTGGATGGGGCCCACAGCTGGAGGGGGCCCACAGCTGGAGGAGGACCACAGAAGCCCTCAAAGCAGCACTTTATTTTGAAAAAGGACCCCAAGTCTCCTGTTCTCCAGGTCTGCTGTGGGGCCTTTATGTGGAGTGCAAAGGACCATAATGTGTTACTGTGGGTGCAGATCAGCCCACATGATGCCTTCAGGGCCATCGGAATAAAAAGTCATGGCCCACTGTATTCTCTATCCATCTCTCTTTCTCCCCCTCCCTCCCCTCTCTCTCTTTCTGTGTCTCTCTCCTCTTCCTCTCTCTCTCTCTCCGAACAAAACCGACATGTTCCGCTGATGCGCGAGCTCCCCTCCTCGCTAGCAGCCATAATTGGGAATATTTTAGGAATAATTCGCCCGATCCATGCGCGCTATCTTCACTCCTCCTCGTCGACGTCTTTTCGTTTATTTATTTGTTTGTTTTTCCCACCCCTCACATCGTTTTGACGATGTGAATCTGTCGTGACATCGGCCGGGATTTCTACCAACCAAAAAAAAAAGAAGAAGAAAAAAAAGAAAAGAGAGAAATGTATTCATCCCGTCACGGTGGCTCGTACTGTGGACTGTTGTTAGGATGTAGCCCACCTTCGCCCGGGCAGCATAACAAAGACTGCAAATCACGGATCGGGGTAAATAAATCACGATTTTGACTTTAAATATCATAAGAAATGGGGGAAAGGAACGTGTCGAGTGTGTCGCCTGTGTGGACTGATGATGATCGTTCTGGTGCCACTAGCCAACATAGCCGACATGCCAGCACGATTCATTACGGGGATGCGCGATCTGTTTCCTCCTCTCTGCCGTCTGTGGGTGGGTTATTACATGCATTGAAAATCTGACATCATTTGGATATAGGAGCACATACATCGAGACGTTTGACTTCTTATTCTTTGCCCCTTTAATGCGTTTCTTTCTATAGATGATGGCGATCCGTCTCCGGCAGCGCTGCAACATAAAATCTGTTTTTGTCGGATGATATTCAGACAAAAAACGAACGAAGACACACGCGCGCGCGCGCGCGCGCACACACACACACACAGCACACACACACACACACACACAGCACACACACACACAGTCGTTCGTCTCCTCTGGAAGGGAAGGGTGGATTTTTATTTATTTTTCATGTACATCCCCGACATTCTTTGATCAGCTGTTGATTATTAGGCGGCCCCCCTTTCATGTGATGTGTTGATCATATGTCGCCCCCCGATTCGATTCGATTCGCTCGCCGGCGATGGATTTATGCATAACAGGTGTTGTTTGAGCCCTGACAGCACAGAGAGAAGGAACATGATGGGGCTGCGCGGTGTGTTTGCTCCCTCCATGTAACCAACAAGGGGGAGACAACGAGACTTGGGATCATTTGTTTGGCTCTTTGTTTTATTTGAAAGAAGAACGGATGGAAAAAAATGGATGAAAGGTAGGATCTCTCTCTCTCTCTGTAACACACACACATACATACACACACACACACACACACACACACACACATAGACACACACACACACGCAGGGAGGTGATGGTGACACCTGTTCATCTATTTTGCCTCTTTTAGTCAATGTGGTCCAGACCTGGCAGCTGTCTGATCGGGTGAAACGCCTTTTGTTAAGGGGGCACCCGGCAGATATGTATGAGGGAAATATATATATTTAAGGAACATCATCAGCTCACATCAGTGTGTGTGTTTCATGGCCTACATAGAGAGAGAGAGAGAGAGGGAGAGAGAGAGAGAGAGAGAGAGAGAGAGAGAGAGAGAGAGAGAGAGAGAGAGAGAGAGAGAGAGAGGGGGCCCACCCAGACAAGCACAGTTATGTCTCTCTGCTTTACCTTATGTGAGTTGGCTTTTGTGTCAGGCTGCAGCTGAGGTTGGTTCATATTCTATTGTCTCCATCACAAGTCACATACAGCATTAAAAAGAAAAAAAAAAAAAAAAGGAGCGGTGATCATCTTCATCACCATGAATCCAATGACAGTTTCTTCTTCATTTAAACGTACAGGGCCTGCCTGCGGTGAAGCCAAATGGCCGCCTGTCTGGGATTGTATTTTCATATTTGTTATGTGCTATGAATCGGATTACACCACTCCTCTTTTATGCACACAGACACACACACACACAGACAGACACACACACACACACACACACACACACACACACACACACACACACACACACACACACACACAAACACACACACACACACACACACACACCGTCACAGAGATCTGCGGAGACAAAGCATAAATGTTGTTTGCCCATTAACAACCTCTCTGTTTTGTCAGACATGCCCAGTGTCGGTTGTACTGTGTGTGTCTGCTCCATCCCCCTGTACACCCCCATGCATTCACTCAAACACCCACACTTGCACAAAGTATGTGAGCTGTTGTATCTTAGCAACGGGCAAGGTAATTACTGAGAGAGCCAAGAAGCTGGCATGCTGTAGAGCTGCTGATCTGATCCCAGCCTTAGAGAAACTGGAAGGCAGAGATTTTCACTGTGTTGCCCAACAGGCCACTTCCACAGCCAGGGTTGATTCTCCATCGTGGACAGTTTGAAACCTGATAAGCACGTCAGGCATTTTGTTCTTCACGTTTTTTTTGTATGTGTTCACAGGTTGTGGACAAAGAGGAGAGATGAGCCTGTCATGTAGAAATTGATCCTCACAGCCTCTTCCTGTAAAGAAGAGAGAGAGAGAGAGAGAGAGAGTGAGAGAGAGAGAGAGAGAGCCGCGGGACACAGCGGCAGTAGGAGGACCAGCAGTGTTTGTAAAGGGCCGTAAACCGTCTCTCCCCAGAAGGTGAAAGAATGTCTAACCAGACCTTTGCGATCGACGGCCCTGGCAGTCTGCTGGCTGTGCTCGCCTCACAGAGTGGACTGGCAAGAGGCGGCAGCAGCAGCAGCAGCGACAGCAACAGCGGAGGACTCTCGGCCACAGATGTGTCTGCCTACTTTAAGCTGGTCTTCTTGGGCTTGATCATCTGCATCAGCCTTGTCGGCAACCTGGTGGTGTCCCTGCTGGTCCTGCGAGACAGGACACTACACAAGGCCCCCTACTTCTTCCTCCTGGACCTGTGCCTGGCCGATGCAGTCCGCTCGGCTGCCTGCTTCCCCTTTGTCCTGGTGTCTGTCCACAACAGCTCAGCCTGGACGTACAGCGCGCTCAGTTGTAAAGTTGTGGCGTTCATGGCTGTGCTCTTCTGTTTTCACGCTGCCTTCATGTTGTTTTGTGTGGCTGTAACGCGTTACCTGGCCATCGCCCACCATCGATTCTACGCCAAGCGCATGACCATCTGGACCTGCGCCGCTATTATTTGCATGGTGTGGACTCTGGCCGTTGCCATGGCCTTCCCACCCGTCTTTGATGTGGGGACCTACAAGTTCATCCGTGATGAGGATCAGTGCATTTTTGAACATCGCTACCTGAAGACCAACGACACCCTGGGCTTCATGCTCATGCTGGCTGTGGTTGTCCTGGCCACCCACGGTTTCTACGCCAAGCTGCTGTTGTTTGAGTACAGGCACCGCAAGATGAAACCTGTCCAGTTAGTGCCGGCCATCAGCCAGAACTGGACCTTCCACGGTCCGGGGGCCACAGGTCAAGCTGCGGCCAACTGGATCGCAGGGTTCGGTCGCGGCCCAATGCCACCCACTCTGTTGGGCATCCGGCAGAATTTACACAACCAACACCGACGGCTCCTGGGGATGGAAGAGGTGAGGTCAGAGAGGAGGCTGGGCAGGATGTTCTACACCATCACTCTGCTGTTCCTGGTCCTCTGGGCTCCATACATAGTGGCCTGCTTCTGGAGGGTGTTTGTCAAGTCCTGCGTCATCCCTCACAGGTACCTTTCCATCACCGTGTGGATGAGCTTCGCCCAGGCCGGAGTCAACCCTATCTTCTGTCTTTTGCTCAACGAAGACCTGAGGAAAGTGCTGCGAGCTCACCTGCCCACCTACTGGAGGACTAAACAACATCTGCCCCAGGATGAGGCCTACTGCATCATGTGATCAGACCAGTGACCAGCTTAATAAACGGAATGTTTCAGGTTTTTAAAGGGACGTTTGAAGACTGCAGCTGATGTAATGCACCTTGGTTACGTGTCAGTGGTTGATTTGTTGTTTTGCACAACAAAATGATAGTTTGCGAGTAAATTCAGGCACAATGCCATTTTATGAGGAATGTTGATATTTAAATAAAATGTCTGCCAGAGTGCCCTCAGGTGAAAAGGTTTGAACGGAGCGATGAAAAAGTCCTGGTAACAATAATGGATTGTGTTTCTGATAATGTACTGTATGGTTCAATATGTAGGAAAGTTCACAACAATCATCAATCAACCAATCCAAGTGAGACAGATGCCATTTTAAAATAATGTTGCCTTATTTTAGAGGGACACGCCCCGGAGCTTTCAACTGAGAATTTGATTCTGTGTCAGCTGAGGCACAGAAAACACACACACACACGTATACACACACACACGCACACACACACGCACACACACACACACACACACACACACACACACACACACTTATACACACACACACACACACACACACACATGGACGGTGAGAATCCTTGCAGAAATGTCGTATGGACTCTTGATAATGTTGTTAATGACTTTGAAACGTATGGAGGAACTCAAAGGGTCTGAATGGATCGTTAGACCACCATGGACGCCTTTTCATGTAATTCACAGGAGACTGCAAAATATCAAGTGGACACAATATCCTTGGATACATTTAAATAGCTGTCGTGAACCCAAGACCCTAACATGCTTGATTTTTTTGGACTTGATTTAGGGCGTGTCAGGTTTATTTGTATCATAGAAATTGCCTGTTTTCCTTTATTTCTAAACAATACATGTTAAGCAGATGACACTATTTTGAAATATGACTTGATTTCATATTGTATAGACTGTACAGGAATGTATATTCCTGCTTGTGCGATTTTATATAGCATTTGTGTGTATGTGTATGCGGGCGGGAGGGAGGGAGGGAGGGAAGGAGGGAAGGAGGGAGGGAGGGAGGGAGAAAGAGAGACATGATGATGATAGAAGAGGTTCCAGTAATCGTGAGCCGATATGAAAACAACCTCATTTTGTAGTCTCAAATCATGCAAAATAGAGCAGTCATCATATGGAAACATGTTCTTTAGAGGGATTACCACATCCGATCATGTGGTTTGATTATAAGGGCAATGTACAGGCTAACTTTAAATTCCAGATGGATAACGAATAAGGGAACAGATTAATAATATAAAAAAAAAAACATTTGTGTATTGCAGACATAGGCCATGGGATTTAATGACTTGATGATGTTATTTGCAAATGATCTTGAGAATGCTTTTAGGGTCTCATAATAATACGTAATGTTTGAAAAATGAAGTGGCTCTTACTCTGAAGGAAACTTGAATGTTACCAGCCCCCCTTACATTCTCCTTAACGTACAGTAAACGTCACCATTTTAGTGTCACCGAGCCATTTAAGTGGTGTTGTGGGGTGGAAATCACCCAGTTTTAGGCTGCGGGAGAAGAGCTCAGGCTACATTAAGTCAGCTCTCCAAATTATGATGGATGGAATGAACATGTCTGACCCACGTCCTGCATAGATAATCGCATATTTGTGCAGTTGATTTTCTAAATGTGTGTGACACTTGCACAGCATACTGGATTAGCATGCATTCCACTGCATTTCATAGATTCACGACTGGGGATTCCAACTTGTACAGATGTTGATATGGAAAGATGAAGTGAAAAGTGAAATGAGGTCCATAATTTTTACGTCTGGCATTCTTTTGCAAGATGATATTCTGTAACTGTACAGTTTAACTGAGGTGGTTCTTTTGCCCACTCATCAATAAAGATTCTACTTTTGATGCAGTTTGAGTTTTGACCTGTCTAGATATGATAGAGAACATTTTACTCATGAAACTGATAAAATATGATCCATCCATTACGTTTCTGAGGGTGCATTGGATATATATATACTTAACACATTATAAATATATATATTACAAGCAGAAGTACAACTTTAATTGCAATATCTTAGCAACAAATACTCAGTATGTGATAATTGTTCCATAGTCTTTTTCATCTCTGGAGAAACTTGCTTATCCTAGAATATGACATTTAACTCCATAGTTGGTTAAAGAACATAAATGAAACAAATCTGATACTTTGACTTTGGCTTTTCCAAGCAGTTGGTGTGGAATCTTTAGTGGGCTTAAGGGAGGATCCACTGAAACAACCACAAAATACTTTAAACTCACATATCCAAATCTAAATTATAAGAATAATCCAAATGTGGGAGGTAAAAATATGAAAAAGATATTCATATTTCTCATATTTCTCTCTGCATGTTCGTTATCAGGAACAAATAATACAGATTCCTTTTGCGCACAAACCATTATAATCCCATACTTCATTATTATGCCATACTGGCATTTACCACAAAATGGGAGGGCTGGGTAAGATGCTGGAGAAAGAAATAGTTTTCAGTCTTAATTGGGGCCTGATTGAAATCCAGCCATCGTATGATTGCACATTCTCAGATACATAATTGGTCTGTATTTTGAATTTCAATGAGAGATCATTTCCATTGTCTGCATTTGTGCTTTTGAGACTGTTGCTGATGACGCACGAGTGCAGTAGGTGTCTCCATGGTGAGCAGCGTCCACTGTGTAAACGCTCTCCTAATTCTGCTCATTCTTACAAGTTGTTAGTCTTCATTCATTGGTGTTTCTCTAAGGTGCACCAGACAGGTAGAGAATCACCTCGGTAGAGACAGTTGGACTCTTGGCGGCCCCCCTGGCTCTTATCTGGGCCCACCTTAAGCCCTGATCTGCCCTTTCAGGACAGAAACCATTTATAGTGCATTCAAACCCAAAGTCTCATATGGTGAAATGCAAATCTGAAGGTCTTTGTTTGCTTAGATACTATATTTGATGTAGGTTCCATCTTCTCTGTGTTGCTCCACCAAGCACATGCAATATCAGTTTTTAAATCACATATCGTCCTTATTTTGTTACATATTTTATGAGAAAGAATAAAAAGAAGATCTCGGGCAGTCACAGCAGTTTATTCAGTATGCGCATTAAATAAATTATACAAATCTGCAACCAGCATGAGCTCAATAACACACAGATGAGTACAAACACTTAAAAATACACATTTGTCATTTTCCGGTGAGCCATTTGATCGGCCTGATAAATGTTTGGATTCAACGCCATGCACGTCATAACGCCACAAACTAAAAAACGGAGACGGTTTCGCTAAAATGCAGAACGGGGGCGGAAATAAGGCGGTTTGGTTTACTTGATTACGCTGCCTGATTAACAGTTACAGAATTAAAACAAGTGTGCTGGATCTACACCGGGAGGGACCGTCGGCGCGTTGGGCTACAGTGAGTTGGAAATGTACACCGGTGTTTAGATTCCGTTTGCATGAATTCAGTCGTATGGGTCAGAGGTAAAGCCATGACGCATGCATGGGCGGGTGTAGCGCTCTTTGTAGTAGTGGATAAGCCATTTGTCAGCCGCGGTTTTCAGTGCACTGTCCCCTCCCCAAGCTACGACAACAACTTCACAACATGATGCGTAATCTCATTGCAATTGATATTCATTACACGTTCGTTTACATTCAAGTAAAAATCTACAGACTTAAGAAATGGACGGTTAAACAAGCAGCAGGTTTTCGTTTTTTGACAGGAAGTGTGTTGGGGTTGGGGTCACTTCTGCTCCCGCCTCCAGATGATGACCATGCCGGTGGAGTCGGCCGACGCCAGTAGACTCTCGTCGCAGTTGAAGCTGACGTCCAGCACCGGCCCTCCGTGACCCTGTAATTTGTTCACTATCGCCTTGGTGTTGCGCTCCACGTCGAAGAAGTAGACACAGGCGTCCTCGCTGCCGGTCACTGAGGAGGAGGAGGGGGGAGGAGAGAAATCAAATGCGGAGAGGTTACGAGGAGGTCCAGATAAATACAGGGTGGAATTAGAAGCGATCCTCTGTTGAAAGGGATCTCGAGCAACGACCATCTGTCTCTCTTTAGTGGAAACTTGGCATGGGGATGAGGATCGCGGCCCTCTAAACCATCTGCATGACTATTATTGTGACAACAAACCAATTATTCCTGTGTAAATTGAACCTTGCAAATAGACGACGGGTAAAAAGTCAAGAAGCTGATATGAGGCAAGTGTTACATCAACTGCTAAAGGAAATAGTCTGATCATTTCTATACAAATGTGTTCACAACATTACAGCATTCCCTTAGTGGCATATTTTCAAACATACTGCATATACTGAAGGAGTGACTGCTTTCAGTAAGAGTGAGTTAAACAATCATCAAGTCATTGCGAATATCAGTGCCTTTAAAAGGTCACAGCAGAAACAGTGAGAGGCTCTTTCTTACCGACGCAGGCCCCCTGTCTGAAAGACATGAGCGGGCAGAAGATGCTATGGACGAGCTGGGAGCCGTGCTGGATGGGGAAGCTTCTCTTCAGCTGCAGGGTGCCTTCATTGTCCACCACCCTGTCGATGCAAACGTGACACAGGCGATCAAATTCAATTTACGCTGAACCCGCAAAGGTCAAGCTATGAGGGCGTAACACGTGATGGAGGTATGGATTTAGACGACAGAGGCAAAGCCGCTTTTTAATCAGCGCCGACAGACTGACCTGTACAGCAGTAGCTTATTGACACAGGCATTGACCAGCAGGGAGGGGTCCCTGGCCTCCCGGCTAATCCAGGACCGAGCAGATATGCTGCAGATTGAGCTGCCTTCGCTCACCACCAGGCGCTTGGCTTTGGTCAGCTTCCCTGCGTGAGGGCAGCGAGACACAGCAGAGAGCAGCAGAGAACAGATCAGCCTACTTCCCCCTACCCCAGTGACAACATTGAACACACGACACCAAAAAACAAGCAAACGGATCGCTGTGGGATTCCGCCGCTCCCGTACCTGTGGCCATGTCGAACAGGAAGGAGAAGATGCTCCCCCTGTCGTCGCCGGCCCAGAGGATCCTACCCGGAGCGTCGAAGGAGAGAGACAGCACGCGGCCTGTCAGCTTACTGGAGCCCCCCTTCACCTTCTTCCCGGTGGAGATGTTTACCACCTGCAGGTGATGCTTGCTGTTTCCCACCTGGAATACAGAAAGCGGGACTGAACACCGGCATTATCTGGTGTCACACTCTGCTGCTCTGGTCTCTGCATGTAAAGCAACACACACTAAAGGAAACACACCACTCCCTCTCTGAACATGACGACATAGGAGAAGTGGGTGCTGCAGGGTGGAAGGCTACGTACAATACTTACTCTAAAGATAGTGTAATCAAATGTTGCTCTACCTTTCAAATTCTATCACTCACATCTAAGCTGATTGAATGATGACAATACCACTACACCATATTCATTAGGGTTACTTTATTTAGTTCTAAAGATGTATAAATCTGCACTCCAGGATGAAAGCATGTTGGTTGTACTTCTGTATAGATATATTTATGAATACTCTTTAATTACATCCCTCAACATTTTGAGTGATATTGATAATAAAACATAATAGTGTGTAACCTACTGGTGAACCTACACTTACATGATGTCGCTCTAAGCTGGACTACAGAGCTCAGAACAGGCAAACAGATCTGTTACATACACCTATTATAGTATTACAAATAATTCAAATGTTATTATATTAATAGTAGATGAACTTCCAGAATAAGGTACGAAAATAAACACTATGATTAATGAATGAAAATACAAATACAAACTGTTCAATTAAACGGGAATCTGTGAGCAAACTACTCTAAAGTCTGATTGTTGACTTGGGAGACATTCAGTGTGGCTCACTGTAATTGACTACAACTGTATTCCTCCTCTGCTCAAAGGCTTTGGGACATTAAGTATTAGAGAACATGAGGATGACGCGGTGCCTGGTGTGTGTGACTCACCACAGTCAGGTTATTATTCATGGGCTGGAAGGTGCAGCAGAGCAGCTCGCTGGACTCTGGGTCTCGGACCTCTCGGATGCACCGCCCGTCCTCCGTGTTCCAGATGCGCAGCGTTCCATCGAGGGACGTTGATACGATGATGTCATTGCTGAGGGACCAAGCAAAGTCCGTGACAGGGCCTCCGTGGCCTTTGAGGGTGACTTTCACGCAGGGCGGAGGCGGGGACAGCGTCATGATGGACAGGGAGCCGTCCAATGAGCAGCAAGCAAGGAGATGCTTGTCGTCGTTGGCAAACTGTAACCGGGGAACTAAAGCCACAAAGGGAGAGGAAGGATTGGTTCATTGGGACAATTGCTTAAGTCCAACATTATCTTCATTGATGACAAATTAAGAACTATTTTACATACCAGCGGAGTCCACATGTTGGTCGAATATGTGGTGCATGCCAGCAAAAGCATAGTTTTCACTCAGAGTGGTGTCCCCTGCCATAGCCCGACTGGCCTCTGCCACCGAGGTGGGCACCAAACTGCCCGGAGGCCTGACGCCAGGAACAACAAATCACTATTTAAGCACATATTCAAAATTATAAACCTCACAACCCCAGCATATGTCTGCCAACTCAATATAAAGGTTCAGAGGATGACTAAATCTAAAAAACTGTACCTGCTCATAGATGAAATAAATCAAACAGAATACAACTGAAATCAAATCTGCTGGAGCAAAGTGGGAGTCTATGAGAAGTGTTCCAGTGGATACCTCTCATCATAAACAGCTCTGTTCATCTGAGCCTGTAGCTGGTAGGAGCCTCTGCTGACAGACCGGCGGTGACCACGAGCCCCCTGGGCACGAGGATCCTCCTCAAAGTCCTACAAGGTAGACAGGAAGCAGAGCCAGGGAGGGAAACAGGACCTCGTGGGAGTGAGTAAGTGGGTAAAGGTGAACATCGGACCATAATCACGTTTAGCAAATTGAAACTATGACATTTTTTAAGGCAATGATACACAGAGGTAGTGTCAGCCATTACAACCAAGCTGCTCAGCTTAGTGTACATCTGCAACCAGAGTGGCATTTGTGTCAAAATCCATTATATCTCTGTACATAGATATTTGTGTACAATATCCAAACTCAGTACAGAATCCCTCTCTCTCTAATCTGTCCCTCTCTTTCCCATTTCTTTGGGTCTGACCTCCATGCGGTCCAGTGTGGTGCGGGAGCTCCGCACACTGCTGGCCCTGAAGCTGCTCTGCTCAGACAGGGGCCCGTAGCGCAGGGCCAGCAGCTGACTGCGCAGCCTCAGGTACTGCCTGCGCAGACCAGGCTCAAAGCCACACTTGGCGTTCTCTCTGAGCAGCTGGCTGCGCCGGCGGATGTACTGAGTTCGGAACTGTGGGAAGGTGGGCGTGCGGTATGCATTGTACCTGGAGGAAAGAGAGAGAAAGAGAGAGAAAGAGAGAGAGAGAGAGAGAGAGAGAGAGAGAGAGAGAGGTGTCAGTGATCTCTACACACTCATCCACTCTGTTAATAGACATGAACGTGACAGCAGACGTGACTTGGTCTCACCTTGCGTCCACTGCCAACACTTGCTGCCAAACTGCTGCCATTCCATAAACACTCTGGGTAGAGAGGAAGCCACTACAACGCAGATTCCTGTAAACAGTACATAATAAATAATGCACCTTGTTTAACTCAGCTGGCAGCAGCAGCATCATCACTGACACCCTCTCCACTCCACTCCCCTCTGCCGAGCTGAGCTGTATGACATCAAACTGAATGTATAGAATAAGTGCTGGTTGACATGAGCAGCTGAAGCTCTGACATTAGCGCGGACACTGTTAAAGCTGGAGCGAAAGCAGCCGAAGCCACCTAGCTCGCTGCTAACTAGCTAGCTAGCAAGTCAGCCCCTTCATCACTCGTCATGTCTTCGCATAAACAGCTTCTTCCAACACATTTTTTCGATATTAACGACTGTTGAATCTGCTAGTAATTTTTCGCAAATCTCCGAGATCTTTAATGCGTTCATACAGCCGTAAACACAGAGGAATAGGTGTGTAAACAGCTCACCTTCCTTAGCTTTTCTCCATCGCTGGGCTTGTGTCGCGTCACGTGACCCCGCGCGGGTGGTGATGGTGTCGCTATGATGAATCCAGATCTTTCTCCTCTAGATCACTGGACACACTTTGTAAAATATAAAACATAAAATGCGATAAACCATAAGCCACAACTACATGTTCAGCCCTTCTCTATCAATTTAAGGAGTTTGTCATGATCGAAGGCCACATATATTTCAATGTCATTTTAACATGTTTTCCCATGAATTCACATTTTCCAAAGGCAATTTCCAGATCACAAATACACAATATAATCTAAATCAGTGTTGTGGTGCTTGGAAGAAACATCCAGGTCTTAAATCTAAATCAACTTTACAGATTTAGTTTCAGTTTATTCTCCTTCCCATCTCATCTATCACAAATTCTGCGTGAAATCATATCCAAGAACAAAATCCAAAATAAGGTTTCAATAGGGATAAAAAAAATCAAATCAGGTCCAGTTTTTATGACTTATGAAAAAGTTTAAGCCACAACCTGATTGATTATTACTTACTTGATCATCACCCCCAGTGTAGTTAATTAAGAAGGCTAATTCTGTATAAAGTCATATTTAATAATGAGCGATTTTGTGAACGAAATCTATTAAAAGGAGATCTGGTCTTTGTATGACTTATCAACATGAAGAGGCCATCAACCCTGATCTACTTGAGTCATTTTCTTTAGATAAAATTCAGTACTACCTTATGTTGAGCCTGTGGTATGATGGAAAGGCTTTCTTGTCATGGACAATAGGTGCACACACAGTTCCAGTCGCTTCACAATGGTGTTATTACAAGGTCAGCTCGGAGGTTTCGCCTGGCTCAGCAAAGACCTGCACAGCTGGGGGCCATGCTGCTCAGCTGACGGGGCTCTTTGCTTGTTAGTGGTGCTCTTTCTCGAAGGGGCCCCGGTGACACAACCATTCACAAGCACCCTGCATAAATGAGCGAGTTGAACGCCACATTAAGCACCGCATTCTTCTAATAAACAGGATACTTTGGAGCACAGCCAAAATGCCCGGAACAAAAGGTAGGTGGAACAAAAAATAATTAATAAAAATATTTTGGTTAATTTACTATGTGATACTACTATTAACTAAAGCTACTCTTTACCGTAAACAATTAACATTGATGTGATGGTTTCCACCATTTTTAGGTAATAAGTCGGACAAGAAGTCAACTACCAAGGTATGTAAATTACAGCTATACTAGAGATCCTAATCTGTCAATCTGCAATCAATTGTATTTTGTTTCCGTATTTTGACATGTTCTTCCATTTCACAGCCACCTCAGAGTCCTAAGGAGCAGCCGAAGAAAGCTGATCAGAAAGGAGATGATAACAAGAAGCAAGGAGGTAAACATTTGAATGAATACCATTACTTGATGAAACAAATATGTATGCAGAATATGCAGTGAGAACCATACGCAGTTGGTGTAGAACTCAATATCAATGGATTCCCAGCTTGTGATTCCAGTGTAGAACTGAGGTGCTGTGTCCCCAGTGAAGCTATCTGTCTGTGTTCAATCCCCTAGCAGGACAGCCGAAGGGAGAGAAGCAGTAACTTCCAGGCGTTTGTGAAGATGGCTTTGGAGACGCTGCTGGGGTCCTGCCGTCGTAAGCATGGCAGTCAGAGGGGCAGGCAGGGCTGAGTGCACCTCCCCTCCCCTCCCCTCCATTCCGTATACTTACCCTCTGAGTCTGCAGACAGGGCTGTTGTGTGGCCTTCAGCCACAGCATCTGCTCACCTCTCAAAGAGGCAGAAAATGAATCAGATCTTCATCCATCACCATCTGTGGTTTAACCTCTGTTCCTGTTCCGTTCCCTTCACTGTGCACTCTGGCTTATTGGATGCTCAGAAATGGAAACCGGGTCAGACCAGACTAATGCTTTGAGCAAAAAAAATTGATGTCTGTCACCTTTTTACAATCCAGACCCATTTTTACTTCAACTCCAATCACAATGGACTGTCTAACAGTCCGTACATTGTTTTTGTAAATAATCATTCCAATAAACACTTTCTTACAGCAGTGCATGTATTCGACTTGATTATTGCTCTACTTAAAATTAAACAAAGACTGCAATCCAGGTTTTATGCAAAAAGTTTATCAAAAATATCACAGGGGTTTCGGTGTCTTCACATTTACAGGTCAAACATTTGCTTCAAGTAAATATCCTTTAAATGTTTGTAGATCCTGTGGTTTTAGGTGAGACTAGAAGCAATTCCTTTGTATATCCGGCGGAGTTACAGGTTTATCATACACACAAACAGATACTGCTCATTGATCACGTAATCATCGGTTTCATATAAGCATGCATGTCATTAAAATCAGTCGTGTAATACCAGAACAATAAGAAAATTACAATGTTGGATCCATAATTAAGAATAAATATTTAATATCATTGTTTATTTGCGTCTTCAATGTGCAATCTGAAATGGGAAGCTCAGTTTAGACATTTTGCTCTACGGCAACACGTGAAATACCCTGATCATAAACTCTTTTTTTCAATTATGAAGCGTGAAAGGTTCAACGGTTCACAAACACTGGATACGAGATAAAAACAGTGTCTTCTCTAAACAAAGGCAAAGGTTAAAGGAGAACAACACATAATACAAACACCCTAGGAAATTCCATCAAAAAATGATTTCATCGTGTTATCGGTTATCTTTATTTATCTAAAATACATAAAGGGGAAAATGTTGAGTCTTATACCAATAATCTGTGCTCTTTTGTCCCTAAAATGAAGTTGTGGTCATACACATGCTCAAGAAAGAGGTTGTGTGAAACTCAAAAAATGTGAAAACACTTGAGGTGAAGGAAGCCCACAAGCCGAGGACACAGTCCACAGTCTGTCTGTAACCCAGATAACAGGATCTACCGTGTGTCCACAGGAGGACGCAGCCCGTCACCGCCATGCTGATAAGTATTGACTGTGACTCACAGTGAGACATCGGCGACTGCTGTCACAACACGAGCGCCTGCCAACTGCGGCTTTAGATAAAAAGGATAAAAGGGAGAAGGAGGGAGGATCTGGTCATCAATTCACCATAATCAAAACTAGTCCCTGGCAGATTTTGATGACAAACTACCCAGACAACACACAGCGACCTAAGCGCTGCAAAGTTTTTGCTGTACACAGTTGTTGATTCTATCCCTCTCTCAGTCCGTTGCATGATCGTCACAGTGCAGAAGTAGAGAACCAGCTTTACATCTCTTGTTATTGCTTCCTTCTCTCTTCCTCTTTTTCCCCTGATCTCTTATTATTAGAGAATGAGGCGATACAATATCCAGCATCCGAACGTGACCCAGTGGCTCGTCCAGCTCAGCTCTGACCACTTCTGAATGGTGAGATGGGTCCCATCATCCTGTAGGGGGCAGTGCGTACAATACAAACTCAATGAGGACTCATTCTTAACATTATTGCCATTCATAAGTATGTCTTTAATTATTGTCTTATAAACAAGTTTCTGGCATCAAATAGTAAAATATTATAATATAATATCACATTAATAAAGTACATCTATCTATCTATCTATCTATCTATCTATCTATCTATCTATCTATCTATCTATCTATCTATCTATCTATCTATCTATACGCACACTTGTTTAGAACTTCAGCTACACGCCCAAGTGCAAAACTGGACTTTTAGAATACTATTGTAATAACTGAAAACTGCAGGCACACACCAGCCATTTTAGACACAATCTCTGGATAATCTGGCATGTTGGTGTTTGTCTTATATAAAACAGTAATCTTTAGTGTTTTCTCTGTGCACACGCCATCTGCACATATTAGAGAACGAGATAAGAGACTCCAAGCTCTAAAAATACTCTGGCTAAGGTACAGTCTTACCCTACACTGTAAATTGTATAGACTCTAGAGTACATATATAAGTATAGTTAAGTATACTTGTCCACATATATTGATCTCACCTCTTCCTCCTCCATGTAGTCCACACTGGAGTTGAACACAGAGCCCAGGTACGTCACGTGGATGACTGTTAAAGCGCTGAAAGCTATATTAATCATATACACCCATAAGTCCTGCAGACAGAGAAAAAGACAATGTCACATGATCACTCATCACTGATTGTTGCGTCAGACACTTTCCATATGAATGTGCTGCATTACCCTTTTGTTCTTGTGAGTGCAGTTTGGCAGACATTTCTTCGATAGAATACACGCGTTAAAAATGGCTGCGAGCCTCTTTCGCAACACTGAAACACAAAAGACCATAGCATTTAAACAAAGCCGGAGGAAGAGTTCCTTTATAACCATAAGAGGTAAATTATGGCACTGCAGTGAACAGAAACAGAGTGCAATACTGGGTGCAATTAAGCATTACTGCAAACCTAAGCACTTCCTTTAAGTGGAAAGGTTCTAATGTGGGGAAAAGAGGCAACATTAGGCAAGACTCTTACCGTGCTCGATGTATGTGATGAATCCAAGAGATATCAGCACTGCGCCCAGATGGAAACTTAAACCCTGCCAGGCACAAGAGTTGAAAACAAATCGAGCCACTTGTTGACACAGAGACACAATGCAGAGGATGTAGTGTGGCTGCTTATGAAACAATACTCACATGCAGAAGAGCGCTGGCTGTATATGTCACCATGATGGCAGAGAATGTTCCAAATTTGAGAGCACTCTTAAAAACATCTGCAGAAAAAAAGCGCCGGCTTAAGAGTGTTGTGTTTAAATGAGCCATTATCATCCCACTTACAGGAGTGTAACAGAAAAAAAACAGCTGCTGCCACAAAGCCTTCAAGTTCTAACACAACAACTCACAGGTGTGCAGAAAGCGAGACATGGGCAGATTCCAGGACGTAACCACTTCCACCACTGATCTGGGGAACTCTACGTCCAGGGGCTTGGATACAGCCATGTCCCTGTAGAGTAAAAGCCAGGGAGCAAAGGTGTGTGTGTGTAATATTCTGAATTACAAAGGCAGACTCTATGTTGATGTGGCAGAATATCAATCATACCATTTGAGGTTGTCTTTCTCCTCGGTGAACCCGGCGCCGGCCAGAGTAGCGGTCGTCTCGCTCAGATAACCAACAAAATAATTGCTGAAGTGGAAAGACATGGTGCTTTCATAGGCCAGAAGCCACCTAGAATTAAAAAGAAAACACACAAGAGAAATAAACAACCTAGCAATGTCAGGTTTTAAAAAACAATGTAGTGAATCTGAGCTGCAGTTATACTAAACATACCTCGCCACTGTACCTCTGAGCAGCAGACGGATAAAGTGAGAGATTTAGACAGTTAATGTTAGTGATTATACCACACTGGTTTGCACAGATGCTTTATTAACTCATTGCATGAAAGTCTACGTCTCACCATTGATGTCAAGATGGTGAAACAGCTGTAAATGAGAGGGTGAGAGGGATGTCCTGGTACACATGTGGCAGCACAGAGGGGGGGGGGGAGATGGTGTGGGCACATGCAGGGCAAAATGTGGGATATGTTCAGTGTGACTGAGGTGTGACTGCATGTTACCTTATCTTCCTCCTCTTTTTGCTGTAAACGAAGCATTGAAGAGATAACAGCACGAGCATAACCAGGATATTTGATTAGTTTGTGCGCTTAGTGCGTCTCTCTCGTCTTTTCTGGCGTACCTTCGTAGGAGCTTGTCTCCAAAGACCGGTATGAAGTAAGGGAAGAGGTACGGCGCCACACAGTTGGAAATAACCAGGCAGATCTGACTCTTCACCCAACTGGCAGACACTTTGAGAAGCCACGAAAAGCTCTGAGGAGAAGAAACCCAAACATATTAGCAGACTGATGCAGGATAATTCCTTTCGACAATTCCCACCTCCATTTTGCCCCCCTGTGCTGCCATATATCAAACTTACCAGCTTACGTCCTTCTAGAGACTCTTTGTAGCTGTTGAAACTTATCCACGGGCCAAAGATGACTGTTCCCACAAAGTAAATATAGCCCATAAACTCAATAGGAGAGGGTACCTCTGTCACAACACCTCTGTCCAAATCAAAGGCCAGAGAGATGGCTTTCATGGCAACCACCATTTGAGAACCTGGACAACGACAGCAAAAATAGCAGTAATGTATAATAATAATAATAATAACCAAACTCAATGTGTAGCTGGATGCAGAAAAAAATGTTTGGACTACCTCTCATCTTGTGCCAGTTAGTGGTGTCCATCATGTGCAACTCCCTGATTAAATCACAGAGAAGACCGTCTCAAATTTGCACTTGTTTCCACCACAAATCAAACTTAAGTCCTGGCAAAAATGTTATCAAAAGGTTAAATCTCTTACCCCAGAAGCAAGTAGATGAGCACAGTGATGGAGAGGAAGGTGCCTCGCATGCTCGAGTGACGGCACAGGAAGAGGAAGAGGTAGCAAAGGAGGCTCAGGAGGACAACCCAGATCATGTGAAGCTCAAAGAACAGGTAGAGGGTGTAGAAACCTCCGACCACCGTGCCAAGGTGTTTGACAAACGACGGGAGGCCTGACGTCAACAGAGAAAGAAATGGCACCAGTGATTGCGATGACGAAGGACAGAAAAACACTGACGGAGCACAAAAAGGAACCAGACGCTCACCCAGCTTCCAGAGGAGCCGACACAGCAGACAGATCACCAGCAGCTGCCATACCTGCTCCAGGCCCTGCTGAGCGGTGGGCAGCAGGCAGCCGTGAGCAAGCTCCTGGAAAAACTTCTGGCGGCTGAACGCTCCCATCACTAGACTTTAGAAAGAAAGCAGAGTATGTACACTATGAGGGGCCACACAGATAAGTTCTATCAGTGATGGCAACCATTTCTCTCGTACTTCACAGATCTACAGGCTACGGCAGAACAGTTCCTTTTTATTTTACATCCCAGGCGGGCCAGCATGGGGTTGTATGGATGCGGGGTTGGGTTGGGTCTCTGGGTAGGATGTCCTCTCTTTGTTTTTGTTTTTTTGTTTCTCTCTTCTCTCCTTCTGTTCACCACTGCTTATGATGCGATTTGTACTAGCCTACAATGCTGTTTGACATCATCCTGTTGAAACCGTATTTACCCTATGAGATCATCACATCAACATCACTGATGCCATCCTGGACTCCTCACACTACTGTGCCATGTTCTCACAACCTCCAGCGGCAGTGGCCTCCGACTGTCTCAATTTCAATCTGCTTGTATTCTACCTCAGGGTCTACCTATAAAGTTTAATAACAATAGTAATAAGATTACAACCTTCATGTAAAATGTTTGCTTCAGTAAAAACAAATAGCAGAAAGAAAGCAGAAGAAGCGTACCACTGCATGTGTACAAACAAGAAGGGATGGATGCATCAGCAGAGTCAGCACAACTCTGGATCACTACTGTGCCAGATTACAACATATGGGACATGTATCGGACTGCTGCACACAGACTTACTAAGCTACTGCACGGATTTGCAGATTTGCTGCAAAGTCAGTTTGTCTCTCTTGTGGTGTGAAGATCACTGTGATTAGGTGAGACACAGTTGTGGTCAAATGAAAGGACAAGACAGAGAAAGATGTCCAGTTCACATGTGGCTGCAAGGAGAGGAGGGTACTGATCACCCAGTAGGACAGAATACTTGCAGCATCTCTCTCTCAAACTTCAAATCCCAGGATACAAAGTAGCTCACAACAAATCTGTGCAAATGCATGAAATATACAAATATACATGTTTGTTTTTTGAAAAATGGACGCTTGGATGATCAGTGAGGTACAGAAACATGCTGCTGACTCTGGCCTGCACACTGATAAACACTAATTATGGATCATATTTGACACATGTGCCGTTGAGCCGGGCATGCTCTCTCCGCATTGCAGTCGAGCGGGGGGGGCTGGAGGTGGTGATGGGGTTGAACTGAGTCACAGCTGCTCGGCGCTTTGCTCCATGAACACACCCCGCAAAGACACAGTTCACATGGACTCGGGTTGAGAGCTTGTAATGGCTGCCCCCCCGTTTGCTTCACCTACCCGGAGGGATTTAACCGAACGTCTCGCTACCAACGCGAGCTACTTGTCGCTAACCCCACCGAAGCCCCCACGGTACAAACACACAACCCCGGTTTGAATGTCTCCGGAGAAGGGAAAAGCTTCCTACCGGTTCCGAGCAGCAAGCAGTCCGTCCCCCCGGGCTGGTTCTCTGTCCCCCTCACGCTGACTTCACGCCGTGTTTGGTTGCTTCAAAACTCGGTCCAGATGATGCTTTTCTGGACGGTTCCCATTGTCCCAGCATCAGCACCACTGGCCTGTCACCTCAGCGGCCAGCGAAAGCATCCAATCTGCTGCTTAGGTTCGGAAACGACAGCCAATCACGACCCGTGTTATGGGAGAGTGGCAGCCAAATTGACCAATCAGAGTTGGCGACAGGTATTACCCGGTTCCCCCGGACCAATAGGATGTGTACAGCGTGCAGATGGAGTCGGACGGGAGATTGGCAACTTTCCCCTGCTTCATCAGGACGGTGGCTGTGCAACTCTAACTAAACATACTAAACATATTCAATCAAGCACAACACAAAACCATTAATTTAATCATTTCTCTGCCGGAAATGATTTTTTTTTTTACAGAAAAGTATAAACTATGCCTGCTTAAAGCAAATATGTGTGTAATGTATTCAAGGTACATTTATTTATCTATTCAAAAGTTAGTCCGTCATCTGTGGTTCTGAGCAATTAAACTAATGATTTATGCTTCTACGTGTAATACAACAATAAGAGGATTACCAAAAGTCTCGGGATTACTTTATCATTTAAATTTGTTATAAGAATATTTTCTTATGCATGTTGAAGTAGAAAGTTTAGTCAGAAAGAAACACGAGTATCAACACTACAGATGTATTAGTGTCAACATTTAATCAACATTGTTGTGCCACAGTGTCATAAAATACTGTGTAATTCTTCTCTTGACACTACATGTATTCTGCTGTCTCTCTTTCCCTCTCACACACACACACACACACCCTCCCCAATTCCTCAAACAGTTGCAAGTTCTCTTCTATAAAACAATGCTTGCATGACCCACTCCATACATTTCATGATTTATTTAACAATAATAACTGGAGCAGAAAGCTTAAGTGTCCCCACGATTCTGCAGCTGAGTGATTACAGAGCAGCGTCACCTTAGTGTGATTCCACTATGTCACGCCGCAACACAACTGTATAGCAGCACAGAGAACAGGATGGCCACTTTATATAAAATATGGCCCACTTACGAAGAGGCTGGTACAGGAAATGCAGCCAGACATTTTTGGGTCAGCATAACAATCTCTTTAGTGCCACCACGAGGCCACATTTAGAACTGTTTATACTTCATCCAGCCTCCACAGAGATCGCCTTAATGCATTACATCAAGATAAGTCAAACAAATATAGTTTATAGTAGTCTAGATTAAGACGCTGTAATACATCATTGTACGTTTGCATAGCAACAACATTATCATATAAATTGAACTGGTAAAATCTTTCATGCATATCTTAACCATTCCTCTCTCACTCCACCAATCGGCTGCATCCTAGTTCCTGATCCACATTTACTACACTCAAGAATGCACTTGTACGTGCCAATACTATCATCAATAGATTCATTTCCTTTAAAACAATACTCCATATCGAATGAGTTGGAAAAATGCTGAATCAGATTACATCCATATCATACCAGAGTATTATAGTTACAATCGCTCCTGACCACAATTTAAGCTTGTGTTTACCAGTGTGAATGACAGAATGGATTATTAACCTTTACAATGCAATAAAATCTTTCATTCTATGTTAATCAGATCACAATCTCTATGTCATAAGCAATTCTTCTATATTGAATATCGTTACTGCTTGTCTCATCTTGAGCAGGCTGTGGCAGTGGTTCAACCTTTGGCGGTGGACCTCTTTCCTTGACATAACTTGGCGCTTCAATATCGTATTCGTAATTCCTTTTAACCTTGAGGAACGCAGATGTGAGGAATTTGGGTGAAAAAAGGTTCAGAGACGACTTTGGTTTTGTCTCGGTTGACGTTTGGCCGGGTGGGGTCTGGGGTGGCCGTGGGCGAATGGGGCGCAGTGGAGGAAGACGTGGCGTAACGGAGGGCTGTGGAGGCAAATCAATAGGAAGTAGTAGCATGATGTTAGGGTGTGAGGCTGTAAGCGCGTCCTTATTGGCCATATGGTGTGGGGGGGCAGGTGAAACAGTCTGGGCTGTAGGTGCGAGTGTGGCGCTCTCATTGCTGTCAGCCACCTCAGCACTCTGCCTTGCATCAATCTGCTTATTGCTTACAGCGTTATAAGCACTAGGCTCGGGTTCAGTGTCCGGCTGAGACTCGGGCTCACTCTCCGGTTCAGACTCTCCAGGTTCAGACTCTTCAGGTTCAGACTCTTGTACGGATGCTGCCTGGGTCTGGAAAAAGACGTGATTGTGACGTCGACAGAACAACGTGCCGCATATCCTGCACTTCCTCCTGTCTGGGACATGCAGCAGTTTGTGACGCTTGAGTTCATACTGTGTAGAGAAAGACTTGTCACATATGTTGCACGGAAAGGGACGTTCAACCTTGTGGCTACAGCGGTGCTGAGCTAAACTGCTGCTGGACTGGAAGCGCATCTTGCACATTTCACAGCAAAAACGCTTGGTTTTACCATGCCGCTCTTGGTGTTTTATAAATTTTGCCACACTGGGGTAGTTGCAACTGCACACCTCACACTGATACCAACCAAATGAGGAAATGACAGATCTCAAGGACACAAACGGGTGCCCTTTATCTAGTTTTCGACTATCTTCTGATTCAACTGATGGTGATTCTTTGCTTGGACTGGATGTTTGTGGATTTTCTGTTTTGGTTGGAGACTCATTCTGCTCTTGGGTCACTGTTTCTCCTTCCTTGAAAATGCACACAAAGGGGCAGGAAAGAGAGAAGGACAGTATAATAAGGACACTGTTATACTATTTGTACAGGGAAATATAAAAAAAACAAGTCTTGAAATAATCTAAGCTGTTATAGCAGAAACATTATCTCTAAAGACATGACATGTTCTTCAAAATAAAACATAACACAGGCTCATGCTTTTTCATGCTTTCAAGAAACAAGACACCAAAAGGCAGAAAACACAGTACGTTGCTGTTACCATTGCATCTGTTGGTGATGATGACGTCGCCTCTAGTGGTTCACTGGGAGCCGTTTCCACTGGTGAAGAGGACTGGAGGACCTGAGGTTGAATGGCACTTGGAGGTGGAGTTGTTCTTTCTCCGTCTGAGGCAACGTTGACTTTACGGGGTCGTCCACGCTTTTTTTTAGGATGAGAACGCCTTCCAAGAGACAGCAGAAGATAATAAACTGCTATCAGAGCCATACTACCACTTTTAAGTATCATAAATAAACATTCATTTTTGTCCATGCACAGTTGGCGTCAAACACTAAACCTGAAACAACAGTCACGTCTCTAACCTTTCCAGGTCTGGGCTCTTGTTAGTGCAGTTAGACAGAGAAGGCACAAAATCTGGAATGTCATGGTTCATGGATGCCTGACCTGTAACCAAAACAAGAGTCTCTGTCCATACATATTCAACATGCTCAAAAACAAACATTAAACTCTGACAAAAACCTCCAACTATGTGTTATTATAGTACAACGCTCTGTAATGCACAATGTATTTCTTTAGCCATCTCGTGGTTTGGTTGTTAGTGGCTATGTGGGGGTGTTTGGCTGTTCTTTATTCATATTTCTGGCATTTAACGGCGTTATGCGTTCTATCCTATAACGCGGCTATAATCTATGCATGTTGCGTTGGCACAAAATAAAAGGTTGAATACAAAATGAGTTAAAGATAGAAGAAAATGTAGCTAAAATGCACATAAATATATATACACAGCAAGGTTTGTAGCTATGGAAGAAGAAAGAATGAAGGCATAATGCAAGAGTATGAAGACAGACTAATGCAAATGTTAGGATCATATTGAGACAAATCAAGACATTTATCATAGATAATGCACTTCAAAACAACTGATTAGCTGTGTTACCTGATATAAAATGAGCATTTCCTTCGGGTTCCTCGCAGTTATGGTGGTTATTTTTCATTTCTTGCGAAGTGCTGGATGATGTTTGTGGATTTTCTGTTTTGTTTGGCGTCTCATTCTGCTCTTGAGTCGGTGTCTCAACTCCCTACAAATGCACACAAAGGGGCAGGAGAGACAGGGAAGGACAGAGTGTAAAGACAGCATAATAAGGACACTACTGCACTATTTGTACAATTTACAACAAGTCTTAAAAACAATCTAAGCTGTTATGGCAGAAACATACTGCAAACTGACCTTCGTCTCATGTATTTTTGTTGTTGAAAGCAGATACCTTTTACTTGAATTGAAATAAGCAATATGTTGGATTGTAAAACGGAGATGGTGGCTAGTTGTGGAATAATGCATTGCAAATCTTTGTTACATTTGTTTGTTCTCAAGAGAAGATGATTGAAGAAAATATTGAAATATTAATGAGATAAGTTTGATATTAATTTTGGGGGAAATAATTGTTATGTTGCGTACTAAATATAATCTATAGATTAATCAACTAATCGAAAAAGTAATTAAATTAATCGTTAAAAAAATAATGGTTAGGTGCAGCCCTAATCAC
The DNA here is from genome assembly GCF_046128005.1 of Genypterus blacodes. Classification (NCBI taxonomy): domain Eukaryota; kingdom Metazoa; phylum Chordata; class Actinopteri; order Ophidiiformes; family Ophidiidae; genus Genypterus; species Genypterus blacodes. Next base: position 5,419,275 of record NW_027466957.1, on the reverse strand, counting down.
GAGCACAGAATAAGATTTTCAAGACACAAAAAGGCAGAAAACACAGTACGTTGCTGTTACCATTGCATCTGTTGGTGATGATGACGTCGCCTCCAGTGGTTCACTGGGAGCCGTTTCCACTGGTGAAGAGGACTGGAGGACCTGAGGATGAATGTCACATGGAGGAGGAGTTGTTCTTCCTCCATTTGAAGCAACGTTGACTTTACGGGGTCGCCCACGCTTTTTTTTAGGATGGGAATGCCTTCCAAGAGACAGCAGAAGATAATAACATTACATTACATTACGGTCATATAGCAGACGCTTTCCAAAGCGACTTACAATAAGTGTGTTCAACAAAGGGAGATAAAAGAACTTTAGGTCACAAGAAATCGTAAGCGCATTTCCTTCCTAAACCAACAGCTAAGAGCATAACTAGAGCTAGAGTAGAAGTGCAATAAGTTAGGTACTATGATGAATGAGAAAAAAGGACAAATTAGAAATGAAAGATTAGAAAACAAGAGCATCAGAAGAGCTAGGACAGAGTAGGTGATGTCCTAAGAGGGAGGATCCGGTTAGTGTTTCTTGAAGAGATGGGTCTTCAGCCTGCGGCGAAAGATGGGCAGCGACTCCGCTGTCATGACATCAGTTGGGAGATCATTCCACCACTGAGGTGCCAGAACAGAGAAAAGCCGTGACCAGATCGATCGGGCGCAGGGGCCGCTGAGCGCCGGGGCAGCCAGCCGCCTGGAGGCAGCAGTGTGAAGTGGTAGGGCTTGACCATGGCCTGGAGGTATGAAGGAGCTGTTCCTTTCACTGCCCTGTAGGCTAGCACCAGAGTCTTAAACTGGATGCGAGCAGCTACGGGGAGCCAGTGTAGAGAACGGAGAAGGCAAGTTGTGTGGGAGAACTTGGGAAGGTTGAACACCAGACGAGCAGCAGCTTTCTGGACGAGCTCCAGAGGTCTGATGGCGGAAGCCGAGGCGCCAGCAAGGAGGGAGTTGGAGTAGTCCAGGCGGGAGATGACAAGATAATATATAATATATATATATATATAATATATATATATATATATATATATATATATATATATATATATATATATATATATATATAAAATAATAATAATAATAATAATAAACTGCTTAAAACAACAAAGGGATTCATCATAATATCAAACTAAAATGGCAGAGGGAATGTAGGTTGTGCCACCATGTTTTGTTTGTTGCTGCTCTAGTTGAGCAACTTAATGACATCATGACTACATATTCACAGTTGACATCGAATGTAAACATGAAACAGCATTTGCTTAACATTTACATTTCTTACCTTCCCACTTCTCTCTTGGGCTCTGGGCTCTTCTTTGTGCAGGTAAACAGTGATGGCACAAAGTCAGGACTGTCATGGTTCATGGATGCCTGACCTGTAACCAAAACAAGAGTCTGGTGGTTCATATTCAAGATGCTCATTGTCAATATTCTTCTATGTTTCAGGCATTTAACGTTGTTGTTGTTGTATGTATGCGTTCTATCCTAAACCATGGCCCCAAAAAAAAGGTTGAATACTAAATAAGTTAAAAAGAGAATACATTTAGCTAAAATTTGACATTTAAAAACAAAACTGCACTTAAAAGCAACAGAAAACACAATTCATTGGACTGTGATGTGGCTTCATAAGAGAGTAGCTCAAAATGCTAACAAATGCTAACAGAGAGGTGCAATGGAACAAGTTTAAAACTAGCTTCAGACCGCTGCTAATGCTACCGAACACAGCGCCGGAGCCCGTTAGCTCGTATCGCTGTTAGCTGCTAGACGGTTAGCCCTGTTACCTGATAAGAAATGAGCGCCACAAACACGAGCGTTGCCTTTGGGTTCCTCGCTGTCACTGCAGCCATTCTTGATAGCTTGCAGCCACAAACGCCTCCGGTGTTTCTGAAACGCCCCGTGTCCAGATGGGATCCGATAAAACTTTAAATCGTTGGTGGTGGAATGTCGGTTTTTACAGACGCAGCAGGAGGAAGGCATTGTTGTGGAAACTCCACTCGCGGCAAAGTAAAGTTATCACAGTAGCAAAACACAGCTTCCGTAGCCAAGTTGCGCGCGCATCCTCGTATCGGCGTCAGTGAAAAGATTGTATATCAATCAAGATAGATACAAAAAAAAGTTAAGTTGTATGTTTCAGTTTCAAAGAAGAATAACACGAAGCCGCAAGAAGCAATGAACCAATTTGAAGCAGTGGTGTTGAAATTGTAGCTTTTGGCGGCTAGGGCTAAGCACGACTCGACCTTAAAAGACAGCGTCATCATCTTTGATACGCGAAGGTGACAAGAGCAAAGCTGCCTTTGGCCTCAGAAATACCTCCTGTAAAATGACGTGCTGTGACGTCATTCCTGATTCTGAGGAAGTGTGTATGTCATAGAGGCTCGACCCCTGACACAGCAATGTTCAACTGTGAACCCAATTATTTAAATTTAAAATGAACACTATTGACGTAAAAACAACAACAACAACAACAACAACAACATCCCAATGTGCTGAGTATTCATGTTGTTATTCTTAGGAGTGGGATGTATTAATCTGGAAGATAAACCAATACCTAGATAGAAGGTTCCATCATACTGTTACAAACCCTCTCATGTTGATTGCACCTGCTGGCCCTGATGTTGCTGTATTCTCTTAATTAAATCAGATTCAAGCCTAAGCAATGACTAGAAAAGTGTAGTGTCACAATCTCACCAATAGATGTCAGTGTTGTGTAATGCTTCAGCTTGGTACCCACTTGTTATTGAGACTATATCTCATATGAAAGCACAGTTGTAATGATGCCCAGGTAAGATGACACCTGTAAAGATTAAAAGATCAATTTTATGCACTTAATAATCTTGTGTATGAGGATGAATAAATGCACCACTCCATATGCGTTATTGCCTATAAATAAGTAAATAAACTGGAATCGCCGGTCTGTTGCTCTCGTTCTTTCGACAACCCCCTCTATCCCTCAAGGTGACTCCTCCATCTGCACACTGCCTGATTCTGCCAGTCCCTCTCCCTGCAGTAACCATGGCACTCTAACAAGGATCTGACACCTTTTCCTTTAGTGAAGTGTCTCACCTGTTTCATTGCATGTCCCGGAGCTATGCACATCAATCAATGATCTGCACTGCTGCTTGAATGTGTGAGTGTGTGTGTGTGTGTACAAGGATAAGAGAGACTGACAGATTGGATGGTGGGTTATCAAAGTTGGGTATTTCAAGGGTTAGACATCATGTTCAATCTGCTTTATTCCATTCACATTTCTTTTTACCGTTCATTTTCGAGCCTTTGCAGGCCTCATTTCACTGCACAACGTCCCCTATTTCATTTTAATTATGCTCATCTTCACCCTTACAAGCGTCCTTCTAAGTGGTGGGATGGAGAATAAAGCAATGACGGAGGGAGGGGGGGTGGGGGGGGGGGGGGGAGGAAGGGATGGGTGCGCTGGGAGTGAATGGTCGGCCTGTTTTGAATGAAAGCAGAGATGGGGATAAAGGAGAGAGAGAGAGAGAGAGAGAGAGAGAGAGAGAGAGAGTAGCAAGCGAGTGTATTGATGTTTTTGTTCACTGGATGAGCTTGTGTTTATTGATAAGACACACAGAGCCGTATCTCTATCCTACAACCAATCAAAATGACCAGTATTGCTCTTCCTCAGGGTGCTGGAGGTGTGTGTGCTGATCATCGCCCCCCCTCCCTCCCCTCCCTGTTTGACACTTTGCAGTAGAGGGTGTGTTTTTACCTTATAGTATCGTTGCACACACACAATGATGCTGACAGCCCTCTTCTGTTTACACACACATGCACACACGCATAGTACAGCAGCCCACAGGCTCCGCCACATCCACCAGGGAGGCTTGCGGCTGGCGGCGCTGCCATCACTCAGCTGTCTGGTGAAGGGTTGAGCCACTACAACGCAATTACACATTCATTTCACACACACAGTCAGCCAGCAGCAAACCAGGCTCCCCTCCCCCTATACGCTCCATCTCCTCCCTTGCCCTACTCTTTCTTCCTCCACTCCCCATATTTCTGTAGTGCCTGCCCCCCACCCAGCATCTCCATCTCCTCCCCCGATATTCCTCCAAATCTCACCCGCTTCCACCCTCTTCTTCTTCTTCTACTCTCCCACTCTTTCACACCTTTTTTTCCACATATCAACAACAGGTTCAGAGAAATGCACAAAGGCCAGAGCTGCTGCAGGGGCGAGGTAAATGGAAACCAGCATGAAACCGTGTGACACGTGAAGGGTGGACAGATTCAGGGCCGTATGATTTTGAGCTCTCTGCAAGGGGGCTCCTCCTGGATGGAGAACAGGGTGAAGGAGAGGACTCGCTAATGATGTATTGATTTGAGAGAGCCCGGGGCAAATATGTGGGAGGAGGAGAGTCGCAGCTCACAAACAGTCTTAAAACACCTGAGCAGGGGATTTGTCTTGTTTTTATTTTATGTTTATCCTGAGTGGATGAGAACTGGCCAGAAAAAAAACATCCTCAAGCGTCTAAAGCTTATGCTTGTTTGCACGAAAATACCCCTTGTATGTCAGCGTTGTAGTGCAGCGTCTACGGCGAGTGGAGGGGAATTGTAATTAGTTTTTATGTTGGAGAGAAAGAGAGAGAGAGAGAGAGAGAGAGCTCAGCTGTCAGCGCCGCGAGCTGCAGCAGAATAATATCAAAGCTTGTGGCTGTAAGAGTAGGCAGTTTAGAGAGAAGGCGGCCATTGGGGATCACATTAGGTGAGATCAGCAAGCGGGGAGAGAGAGAGAGAGGGAGAGAGGGAGAGGGAGAAAGAGAGAGGAGGGGATTTAATGTGATTCTCTTGGTTTGCCTCTTTCTAATGCATTAAGGTTTGCATGTGTGTGTGTGTGTGTGTGTGTGTGTGTGTGTGTGTGTGTGTGTGTGTGTGTGTGTGTGTGCAGGCGTGTGTGTGCATGTTTGCCTGACACCCGACATTGATTATCAGACAAGCAGCTCTGTGAATGATTCAGTCTGTATTGATCTAAAGAAGGTGAGGATAATTGTTAGGAAAAACTGCCTGGGAATGATCTGGAACACACACACACACACACACACACACACACACACACACACACACACAAACACACACACACACAAAGAGACACAAACACACACTCTCATACACACACAGACACACAGCGAGTTTAGAACCACATTTGATATTCATTCTTTGTGTATTAGCCCTTTTCTTCCCCCAGTCTTACTAATGTTCACACCTGCTGTGTGATGCATCTACAGGTTGATAAACTCCACATCTTGGTCTCTGTAGTAGGAATCAAATTAATTAGGCCACTCTTCCTCAGCCTTCATCCCTCCCTGCAGTCCTGTGCTAATCACCTTCCCCCCTTCTGGACACTTTGAAGCAACGCCCACGTCCATGGCTGTGTTTTACCATCTCACATCCTTTTGTTTCTCCTCCTCCTCCTCCTCCTCATCCTCCATCACCCAACTTTCTCTCATGATCTCATCGCCCTTAGTCTGCTTCTTGTTTGCAGACAGTTGCAAGCGCCCTTTCTTCCCTCCCATTTGTTTTCTGTCTGTTGTTGCTCTCGCTATAAGACGCCACCAGCATCTCTCAGCAGGAGCCTCATTAACGGGAGGGTGGACCAGCAGGAAGTCACATTAGACAAGGCGATACTTTGTTTTTATACTCTCTATACCTGCCGCCTCGCACAGATTCCTTCTTCAAAAGGTTAGATGGCGTTGTACAAAGTCAACCCGCCCCTCTCTCCCTGCCCCCCACCCCCTCCACTCCTGTTTCTCCTCTTTAGTCTGCTGTGGCACCATAGTGGAGTAAAGTGGGGATTGGGAATAGAGGGCAAAGAGCTGTGATGAATGAAGATTTGAGAGCAGCGCCGGGTTGACGTTAGGGAATAACAGACCCCGCCCCCCTCGCCCTCTCTCATGGCCCCCCCGCCCCCCACCCCCATGAAAATCCATTAATTTGTGCGAGCATAGAGCGCTGCTGCGACCCATAGGAGCAGTCGGCCTCTTGTGATAGATAATCCCATTTCTATCCCGCTCAGCAACTCCCCCGGCGAGTCTCTATCACTTCATTCCACTTAAATAAAACAATAACCGCTTTTTCACATAAACCATCAATCCGGAGTTCTCTTTAAGATTCAAGGATAAAAGTCAGACAGGAGAGTTTGCCGAGTCCAAGATGTTGCAGTCGGATCCAATTTTCCATTTCCGTCCAATCATTCGGCGTCACACCCTGATTGCTCGCCCATCACATCCCATCCACTCCTTTACATCCGTCTCCACCGTGGATCCATCTCATGCCCTCTCAGCATCCCTTTGATCCTGCAGGCTCTCTTCTTATCCCCACAGACACGCACACACACTCACACACACTCACACACACCATGACTTCCCCAGAATGTGAATGAAGCTGCAGCTATGAGGGCTCCTTCTTCGTTCTCTTCTCATGCTGTCTTCGCCCCAAACTTTTCTAAGGTTTCATATCACGTCTCACACACACACACACACACACACACACACACACACACACGTATGTAAGGAAACCCCACAAACATAGCTGCAGTGTGTTATCTACTGGCTGTATTTTCCTCGGAGCAGTAAATAAATAATGAGAACATTGTTAAAATTCTGCCTGTATTCAGCTGCTCGGCGCCTCTCTGCCCTCTGCTGCTCTGCTCTGCCTCTCTAAAGTCTAAAGTCTAAAGTCTGGCCTCACACCAAAAAGACACAGACTGCCTCTCCTTCCTTCCTTCCTTCCTTCCTTTCTTCCGTCTCCTCTTTTCTTCTCTCTTACACTTAAATGTTCAACCCCTCAACACTAAAGAGACTCTCTGCTGTGAGACAAGACTCTTGATTCGTCCTTTTCTCTCACTCCTGCATGCATAATATTTTTGTCATTTACATTTTTTCAGAGATGACAGCGAACTACTCTTCCCTCTAATGTGAGTGTGTGTGTCTGTGTGTGTGTATTGATGTGCAACTTGTAGAATGTTGCACATGGTCGTTGGGATTTGTAGGATATTATAAGATCACTAAGACGGGAGGAGACAGAAAGAGAAAGAGTTACAGGGTGTGTGGGTGTGTGTGTGCGTGCATGTGTGTGTGTGCGCGTGAATAATGGAGCTCAGACAAACCATGTGAAATTGTCTCGTTTTAACAAGCAGATGATATTTAATATCCACACAGAACTTTGACCTTTAACGCAGCGACGACCAGAATCTAAATCAGATGAACATGAAGTGTGTGTGTGTGTGTGTGTGTGTGTGTGTGTGTGTGTGTGTGTGTGTGTGTGTGTGTGTGTGTGTGTGTGGAGTATTCGTGGCTCTGTAGCCTTTTGAAATGGGCTGAAATGTACATAAACCTATTCAACGGCTGAACTCAGTGACCAGTGTTAAGTTGTTTGCTGCTTGTGTTTACAGCGGAAAGGAAAGGAAACCAGGAAACTAACAGGAGGAAATAGGAGATGAAGAAAGCATCTGCACTGAGCGACATCGCTCTGAGCAGTTTGATATCAAACCAATCTAATCCCCTCATTGACTCCTCCAGCCTGAGCTATTTGGCACTGACACTGCAGGAAATGTGCCAATAGAAAATGATCTAGTAAGTGGTACAAGTGTGAGTGTGAGTGTGAGTGTGTGTGTGTGTGTGCGTGTGTGTGAAGTTGAACAGAGGGGGGAGACCGAAAAGGAAGCCGGTAAATCTCAGGCCGGGCAGGTACTTAAAATGCAAAGCGTCCATATGCCTCCTCCTCCTCTTCCTCCTCCGCCTCCCCCCAGCAGGTCATTCTGATCACTGCAGAAAATCATTGTTCCATCTCATCTCTGCCTCTTCGCCTGCGCTCTCTCCCTCTCTCTCTCTCTTTCTCTCTTTCTCTCTTTCTCTCTCTCTCTCTCTCTCTCTCTCTCTCTCCCTCTCTCTCTCTCTCTCTCTCTCTCTCTCTCTCTCTCTCTATCTCCCACACACTCATTTGCATTTCCCTCTCCTGGCTCTCCTCCATCTCTCTAAAGCCATCCTGTCACACCTGTTATTCACTTGTTTTCCCTCTTTCCCCCCTCTTTCCTTCCTTCCATCTTTCCTTCCATCCTTCCCCTTCCTTTGGAGGCAGCGTGGCTCATCTACATGCACAGCCAGTCACCAGCTCCTCCACCTGCTCTTTGGGCATTTCTGCTGGTGTGTAACAGTGTAATCATCCTCCTCTCTCCTTTCTTTCTTTCTTTCTTTCTTTCTTTCCTCTTTCCACCTGACAGCCACTCAAGGTGACACAGACGTGCTCGTGTGCTCGTCAGACGTCTACGTTTCCATGGTGCTGCGCCGGATCACCTTGATATGTCACACACTTTAAGGTTCTGTGGTCCTGTTTCTGCCCGCCTGAGCTTTGCAGTGTTCCCGCTCTCTCTCTCTCTCTCTCTCTCTAGCCTGCAGACAGGCAGACTGAAAGAAACACAGAGGGGCAGGGGAGAGGAGAGAGCGAGTGTGAGGGAGAGGGAGAGAGAACGAGGGAGGGAGGAGGGAGAGAGTATAGCAAATGAGGTGTGGGAGAAAATTATGGGGGACCAGGAGAGCGCAGTAGCCCAGCCCTGGATGTGAAGAGAGAGAGAGAGAGTCAGCGAGAGAGAGGGTAGAGAGAGAGCAAGAGAGAGAGAGAGAGAGCGAGAGAGAGAGAGAGGCAGAGAGAGAGAGAGAGAGGCAGAGGGAGGAATCCTACAGTGAAAGATCCAGAATTCAGCTTTAGTAGTAGTGTAGCGTGCAGATCAGCCAGCCTTTGTGTTCCCCCGCTGCAGTTTGTGTGTGTGTGTATATGTGTGTATAGATGTGTGTGTGTGGGGAGGGTGGGAGTGCATTTACCGTCGCGCCCAAAGGGGGAGAAGCCAAGAAGAAGTGTCCTCCAATCAGCCGGCAGGATTTCTCTCTTCTCGCACAACGCTGGTGATGGTGATTTATCACTGACCTGAGACCGACTCAAACACACACACACACACACACTTACACACACCTAAGCAGGAATACTCACATCATGATTGTTATTTCCTCAAACCCAAACGCTCAGCTGAGGATATCTGGAGCCGAATGACCAGCGGGGGAGGAAGAAGTGGACTCGCTGAACACCGTTTGTTTGTTTGTTTCCTCTGTGCAGGGATGAAGATGGACTAACTTTACTGCTGCATTTGTGCCTCAGAGGAACAGAAAATATACGACACTTTCTTTCAAGAATACAGGCATTTTCATCACTTCTTTACGTCTGGACTTGCTGCTCTTGTGTTCTCATCCTAGTCTGCAGACATGGAGATCAGGGGACCTCACTGCACTCGTGGCGTAGGACGCTGACACTGGAGCAGATGTGCCTGATGAGGATGATGAGGATGCTGATGGCTGGGAGACAGAGATGAGAGGAGAGAGAGGAGATAAACAGCTGACACACCTGCCTAGCACGTCTGACACTGACATTTGAAGACTTTTTTTTATCAGATTGGAATCTTTTCTACCAGGAGGCGTAAGAGTGTGGAGGGCGTGCACGTGTGTGTGTGTTGTGAGCGTGCTGTTGGGATTACAGACACACACACACACATCTCCAGGAGGGGATACAGGTGTAGCGAAGCCTTGAATGAGGGATTAAGGAGCTCTAACACCTTATTTCTGGGCTGCAACACGCCGGGGATGGAACCTTCCAGACGAGGAATCGCTCAGGGGGGGGATTTAAGATAAAGGTTTGAACCAAGATGGCACTGGAGAAAGTTGCGTGGAGGCTGGGCTGCTTATCTCTGAGGGATGCAGAGTAGGAGTTCCATATCAGCAGATATTGAGGGGATTTATGAGAGCAGACAGATAAAGAGCACAAGAGCATGTTTACGGGAGAGGTTGATGAATTTTCGTCTAGGTTAAAGAGGGGAAAACAGGGCTGTGGGACTCAAACACGTGAATGAAATTGATCGTCTCGTGAGCACATCGAGATAAACATAGAAGGCGCAGACGATAAATGACCTCCAATTCCATAATCAACTGAAGGAGACTGAATCCAATTGATCCGTGCGTTGGCTTGATATTGATTTCCCCCACGTTGGCCCGGGACAGGAGGTTGTCTGATCTCTGCTTAAGAGGTCACTAATTTAATTATAATCCGTCACTCAGCCAGTCACGGCTCGGGAGCAGTTGTAGGAATATTCCCGGGGTGCTTCAGGTTTAGAGAATCCATATTGACCCTCGTAACGTCATTTTGTTACGCTGTTTTGTATTATGTGGCACTTGCCTGGTGGTGTGCGTGTATGTGTGTGTGTTTGGGTCCTTGCAGCTGAGAGAGGTGTGTGTGTTTGACGGTGCTGCAGGTGTGCTCTCAGGCTTATCTGGGCCCCACAGCAACAGCTTAGAGGTCTCTCACTTAAAGACCACCGGCACTCTGACCCACCTCCAGTCACCAGTTAAACTCCTTTAAGAAGCTCTAATCCTGATGTAAAAGGAGGCAGAAGAGGCGTTTAGTGAACAGGAGTTATCTCAGCTGGCCACACACACACACACACACACACACACACACACACACACACACACACACACACAGACCAAGCTGCGGAAGCAGAGGATTGTGGGAGGTGAGGGGAAGCAAGTTTGGAATCGTAAAACTTTGAGAGAGTTGTTTGGGTGCGTTTCGTTTGTTGCTTCCAGCGTGAAAGACTCAGGAAGGAAGACGGAGAGGAAGAGCGGAGAGGAAGAGCGGGCAGATGTGCGGCGTGATCGTTTTTGACAAGTCACCGGATAAGCATTGATTGGTCTGAAGCTGCTGTCTGCTTTATTTAATGACACAAGCACAAACCAGCAGAAAGACTGAAGCACATTTTTCTGTATCATCATCATCATATCGCGTCTCAGTGTTCCATCGGATATGATCCTCAACCAGCACAACAACAACCTAAACTAGACTTTGTTTTCTATATATATTTTTTGAACCTGCAATGGAGAAAGGAGCAGACGCCCGGACCGCTAAGGCTTCTGTCTCAACCTTCTCACCAACCGTGGATGGAGATCTTGTGAATGGACGGCGGGAGACGAGTGGCGGAGCGACAGAGTGACACCTGGGAGGGACGCGTCGTGTTGCACCGCGAGGAGAGGAGGAGGACGAGGAGAAGAAGGAGGAGGAGGAGGAGGAGGAGGAGGAGCGGCGGCGTGCGACAAGCGCCAGGCTGCGAATGAGGGTGGGGCTCTCCCACTGCCACAGACAAAGACCTTGAGAGAGAGAGAGAGAGAGAGAGAGAGAGAGAGAGACGCCGCTCAGCATCTGGGGCGGGTTTTGGACCTGCGCGGCACAGCGGCAGCACCCCAAAAGTCACAATGGGGTGCAACATGTGTGTGGTTCAAAAGCCCGAGGAACAATACAGGGTCATGTTCCAGGTGAGCGTCCTCTGTCCCCTCTGTCCCTCATGTCTGTCTGTGTCTCTACCTGTCTGTCACATTGCTCATGAATCCCAAATCAATGAATCACGTTTTAATTACTCATATAGTAAGTGCTACACGTGCATTATGATAATCAATACAGCAGTGATGACTTCACATTAACCAATGAACTAATTACCACGTTCACAGTTTCCATTCAGTAAGTGTAACAATGTGCATATATTAAGATTTAATACAATCTAATGATGTACAAACAGAAGAACAGGTGAAACATAGATTCCCTTTTCCTCTTTTTCACAGTCGTCACATATTTGTAATCCACGCTGCGAGGAGTGTGAATCATTTTGCACCTCTTGAATCTTGGCCTGCTTGTTGCTCTGATGATGACGATGATAACGACTCTTCACAGTGATTATACTGATTAGGATCAGAGCGAGAGGAGCTGAGCCGGTAGAGTGGTGCATGGAGACAAAGGCAGGAGGATGGATGGCTTGTTATAGACGGTCTAAAGAGTTATGGGAGAGAGAGAGACAGAGAGAGGTGTTGCCACGGTTACAGCCTCAGCACCAACGGCCAACTGGGACTGCAGATTGTATGTGAGTAAGCTCCTCTGGCTGTGCGGTGCTTTAAGGAAAGGCTCCCTGTTCGGTGACTTGATGATGCATGTGCGCGACCAAAATAAGCCCCCGCCCGTGCTTACTAAGCTAAACTCAAACTAAAACAGGAAAAAAAAGGTGCGAGCGTGTGCAGTGCAGCACTTTCAGTATCCCACGGCAATAGCGAGGAGCTTCGGCCCCGCTCGGGCGCTGTTGCATGTTTGGAGGGAGCGGAGAGGGTCTGGGCTGCATCTGGTGGCCGAGGCCCTGCCAAGAGAGAGAGAGAGAGAGAGAGGGGAAAACATGGAGGTACAGTCCAGATTGGGTGGCAGGAATGGAGGAGAGGGAGGGAGGGAGGGAGGGAGGGAGGGAGGGGGAGGGGGTGGGGGAGGGGGAGGGGGGCTGTGGGGGTTTCTCCTTCACTCCGGCTGTTTCTGCTTCCCTCAGACTACAGAAGTGGTTCATTTATTTCAGCGCTTCATGAAGCAGGAGCGAAGAGAAATGCTTGACCGACCTCGCAAACCCCCCGGGGTGGAGCGTCAGAGTCGAGAATATATGTGTGTGTGTGTGTGTGTGTGTGTGTGTAGTCTAGGGCTCGATGAGAGGGAGGGGCTGCACATTTCATAACCGGTGACCCCGCGTTACAGGGGTCAGCTGTAATGACACGGAGCATATGCAGGTCAAAGAATTTCAAAGTGGAAATCAAATTATTCAGTCAGCTGTGCTCCATAGGTCATGTCATCCCGGGAGCGTTTGCAGACAGATCGAGAACGTCACCGAGATACAGAGTCAGGTTTTTTCTTTTTTCAGATGGGTGTGGTGATGAGCAGAGGGTGAGGGCGACTCCCTGCTGTGCGCTCGGGTGGTTGTTACAAGAGCAGCAGTTAGTTTTGTGGCGTCGGAGCTGCACGTCTGCATCAGTTGCGGTCTGGTAAACCTGAAACCACATTGTCGGCAAAGAGCAGCAGAGTAGGAGACAAGAGACGGAGACAGGAAGCTGTTTGATCCTGCGGCGTGTTGAAACCCTGAACGCCTCACACGTGAAGCAAGAGCCACTGTTTGTGTTAAAACTGCAACAGGATGAAAGGAAACAGCAGGAAAATGACCTTGCCAGACTATAAATTTCCGGGTAAATTGGTATAGCGGCTCACAGACTCCGTGCTGCGTTTCCCTGCATCAAATTCAATTCCAGTTATTATTTAGAAATGATTAAAAACACATTGATTCTGGCTGTGCAGATGGCTGATTAAACCAAACACCCGCCGAGCTGAAGATGAAGGTGTGCGGCGTCTCCTCATGGAAGTCGGAACATAAAATCATATTTTCCTCACATTCCATGCCTTTTCACGCCTTCTATCTTCAGAGGTTTCCAGCTTACTGCTCTTTTCTTTAACTAACGTGTATAATTACATCTCCAAATTAGACGCAGTCACTGAGCAACCGAGGGGTTGTTTTATTCTTTATTTAGACAATAAATACGGCGTTAAACAGCTTAAAGCCACATTAGGAAGGCTGATAAATTTAACTCTATCCAAAACATTTGCTTCTATTGCCAAAGGAATCAAAGTCATGCATTATACATGGGCTCTCTGCTGCTGCTGCTGCTACACTCACGCTGCACAGTGGCGCTTGGTACACACCCAACTGCATATGTCTGATCAATTTGCCTCCTATAGCCTCGAGTAATGAGGCAGATTGTAGTTCCACTGATGAATTACACACCGGGCTGCAGCATCTCGCGCGCACACACACGCACGCGCGCACACACACGCGCACACACACTTGTGCACACACTGAAGCGAGCAAGGCCTTCGGCTTCACGTATGCATTTGACCCACTATTCCAGCACAGACACAGAAACCTCTGCCCCTGAATCCTGCAGCCCCTCTGCCCCTCCCCTCTCTCTCTCCGTCGGCCCCTTTCAAAAAGAGAGGCTGTTTCCATGGCAACCGGAGTCATTAAACAAACCTAATGTGTTTTTATCCGCAAATGACACGAGGAAACGTGCTGACAGCCACGAGGGGGGAGACAGATGGGAATCAATACGTGCACGATAACCAGCTGACAATCACCGGGGAAACGCACACATATGTATGCATGTAGGAACATATGCACACCCGAACAACACAGCATGACAATCTGACACCTTAACAATCGACCACATAGAGCTGAATCAACAGGACTCGACTCTTCTTCTCTTCTCTTATTGTAAAGCTCTTATCTCTGTTCTCTCTTTCCACCTTCACCCTCACATGACAACAGACCTCTGCTCAGGATCTAAAGCATCTAATCGTCTGTGAAATCACATCAAAGCTCTGAAACTCACCTGTGTTTGTCTCATTATAGCGTTCCAGCGAGTAATAACACTTTCTAACGCTCTGTAATTGAATCGCCTCCCAAAACGAGCATTGGGTTTCTTTTTATCTCCAAAGTGAAGGCTGGTGTGTGTGCAAGCGTCTGTGTGTGTGCTAGCGTGTGTGTGTGTGTCGTCTCTTCTCCCTTGTAAGACTTGTCAGGCGTGTGACTGACACGGAGATGAGACACGAAGGATGCTGATAGAGATGATGTTTACCTGCCACATGTCAGTCCCATCGCTCCCATCACAGGGACAAGAAATGGGAAAGAGTGTGTATCTCTGAGTGTGTGTGTGTGTGTGTGTGTGTGTGAGAGGGAGAGTGCCCATAATTCATGTTTCAATCTAATTCGTAATTGATGAAAGTATCGATGTTAGGTGTATTCCCACAGAGGCTCGTTAGCTCAGGTTGTTCTCCGTTTTACGATGAGCGCCGCAGCCTTCGCACGTCTTCATGACATTGAGTTTGGTGATATCAACCAGCAGGGGTCAGTGAAGAGCAACCAGAGGTCAAACTCCCACTGGAGAGGAATCGATTTTCCCAAGGAGGTGACTGCTCCCTCCTTCAAAGTGCTGGAGATGGAGGAATCAATTAAGGGAGCAAGTGGGATTGAATGCGTGTGTGTGTATGTGTGTGTGTTTGGATGATGTGTATAATTGTAGCGCTCGGAGATAAAGTCTGTAGTCGTTTGTTTGTGTTTCCACGAGCTGAGGGGCTTTGTGGAATTAAGGTGCTTCACCTCCTCCACCGTCTTAATATCAGCCTGCTGTACACACACACACACACACACACATGCACACACCACACACAGATTAATTTGCTCGTTGAAGGCCTTTCAGGTAAAAACTAATTACGCATCAACCACTTATTGTTTCCCACAGGCCTCCGCTGTGTGTGTGTGTGTATGTGTGTGTGTTTACATACACAAGCAGTGAACCCTGAGCAGCTATTTGCATTCACTCGACAGTTTGTTGTGTTTTTGCACATTTTTCCCGCTTCATTACCCTTCCTCACCTCACCTCCTCCTTCCTCCTCCTGCGCTCTCATCTCCTCTCCTCTCCTCCTTCACTTTGAACTCTTTGCATGTCTTTCATCTCCACCCCCCCCCCCCCCCCCTCCCCCTCTCAGCTCCTCACCCCTGCACCCCCTGCTGTGAAACTCTGAATTATGAAGTCCTTGGTTTTTTTATTCTTCGCAAAAATCGCTTCCATTTTAAACACAAACACAAATTAACATGTAGCGCTGGGACGTGTGTGTGTGTTTGTGTGTGTGTGTGTGTGTGTGTGTGTACTAAATTCTTCAGGACCAAACACAACAAGCACCACCCTATATGAAGTCATCTTCAAAGCAACCTCAGCACCTCTCATTGATAATGAATGAGGATCCTTGTCTCTACTCTCTCTCACTATTCACACCTGTCACTCATTTCCTAATAGCTTCCTCCATCTATGCATTATTCCGAGGCTGGAAAATGGGGAAGTGTGGTCAGTGAAACAATAGAGAGGTCCTATTGTCCAGCGGGGGGAAAGGAGCAGGAGGTGAGATCTGAAGTAGAGATGCAGAGCGAGGGAGGCTGCATGAGGAGGACACGTCTTATTTGTTTCCAAGTGGAAAGACTCATTAAGAGCGCAGAGGAGAGACAGCAAGATTTATGAAGGACCATTAGAGTGAGGAAGGACAAACGTGCACAGAGAGGGACAGACAGGAATAGAGAGCGTTAGTCATCTCCAGGGAAGCGGCTGAGCAAAGACAGATCTGCTGAAACAGCACGGCAATATGAAAACCAGCTCCTGGAGAAGGAAGGAGAGGTGGGGAGAAACACACACAAAGGCAATGCAGGGGAAGGGAGGAGGAGGAGGAGAAGGAGGAGGAGGGGTGTTGTGAAGGAAAAGGATCAAAGGAAGAGGAGGTGGACGAGGCGAGAGAAGTTTGTGCTTGGCTGCACAGGGGGGACATTGATTTGACAAGCAATTACTGGGAGAGGACAAGAAAGAAAGAGGGGTGGAGAGGAGAGAGAGAGGGGGAGAGAGAGAGGGAGAGAGAGAGAGAGAGGGAGTGAGAGAGGGAGGGAGGGGAGAGGGAGAGAGAGAAAGGGAAGGAGAGAGAGGGGGAGGAAGGGGAGAGAGCGAGGGAGGGGAGAGAGAGAGGGAGGGGAGAGAGAGAGGGAGGGAGGGGAGAGAGAGAGAGAGAAAGGGAAGGAGAGAGAGGGGGAGGAAGGGGAGAGAGCGAGGGAGGGGAGAGAGAGAGGGAGGGGAGAGAGAGGGCGGGAGGGGAGAGAGAGAGAGGGGGGAGAAAGAGAGAGAGAAGGAATCCATCATTTCATTTGTAAATACACTCAAAACAGTATTTCAGTTCCCTGCGCTACACTTCCGATCCTACTGAGTGTAAAAATGTATTCTTGAAATATTTATATTTCTTCATAAAGGTGTAAAAAAAAATGCTTTTACTAATTTTTCTCCACATCTACTTCACAGAGGACAGCTGACAGTAGTGTGTATCAGTGTGTGTGTGTGTGTGTGTAGCGCTGATATTAGCTGGTCACAGTTGTATTCATGTGAGTGAACACAAATGTACATTAACTCTTCTTCTTCATTGACTCTTCTCCTGCTTCTCTCCACAGAAGGGTCATCTCAGCCACTCCCTGTGCTCTTATGATGCTGCTGCTCGAGTAAAGGTCTCAGTAAACAGCTCTTAACCCTCTAGACCCTGCCCCCCTCCCCTCACACACACACACACACACACACACACCTTCTCTTATGATTCCATCTGAATGACGCCTTCATGTCCCCTGACGTGTGTTTACCTGTTGTTCTTGTCGTCTTACTGGTTGTTTGCTCCAGGTGTGTGTAGCAGCAGCTTCCCCCCCTCTAACCCTGCCTGTCTATTAAGTCCTCCTCTCTTCCTACTAGTTCATCTCCTCCATCTTTGTTTCTATTCCTTCCCTGCACCAGTAGAAGTAGATACACCTCCCTTCCTCCTTTCCCTCCTTCACGCCTCCTTTCTGCCTCCATTCACCGTACAAACCTTGTCTTCCAGGTGAACGGGAAGGAGCTGTCCCGCCTCTCTAGGGACCCCACCTTGGACATACGGGACCCTGTGCTGTCCAACATCCTGCGGAGGGGGGCCAGCCGCAGGAGGGCGGGCCTGGCCGGAGCCCCTGGCGGGGCGCTGGGGCCGGTGACCATGGGCATCGCCGACTGCGTGGACAGCTGCACCCAGACGGACATCAGCTTCCAGCATATGTTGACTCTGGGCAAGAGCAACCAGCATCCCTGCGGAGCTCCGCCCCCGCCCGACCCTCCACCATCCCCCCCGCTGCCCCCGCTACTGGAGCCGTACCTGCTCAATGAGCTGTGAGTGGGCGGTGATGTCCAAGTGAACTCAGAATTCAGCTAGGAGTTTGTCGCACCAAACAGTCAAAACAAGCTGAACATCCTCTTCCTCTTCCTCAGCTTCACAGAGCCCGAGTACTACGACCCCAATGACTACTTCGACATCAGCCATCATGAAGTGGACAGACAGGACGAGCTGGAATACGAGGTGAGAGACCAAACCAAACCTGAAGAGACACACACACACACACACACATACACACACATACACACACACACACACACACACACACACACACACACACACTTGTCCTCCATCTCACCTGCTCTCTCCTCTCCGTCTGGCTGCAGGAGGTGGAGCTGTATAAATCTCGTCAGCAGGACAAACTGGGCCTGACGGTGTGTTACAGGACCGACGACGAGGAGGATCTGGGAATCTACGTGGGAGAGGTTAGAGGATGATGTCACTCCTTATTTAGATCTATGTTAAGTGAATAATTCTTTTTCTCGTCAATGAACAAATGCACCTTTGTGTCCCAGGTGAACCCAAACAGTATCGCTGCCGTAGACGGACGCATCCGCAAAGGAGACAGAATCCTGCAGGTGGGGTTTTCCCAAACTCCCTAAATCCTCAATTCCCACCTTAAAGAGCCTATTCTGCCGCATTTATCCCCACTTCTCTCCCTCAGTGGTTGATTCTGATGACCTGTAGCTCTCTGCTCTTTGTCCCTGTCAGATTAACGGCCTGGACATCCAGAACAGAGAGGAGGCGGTGGCCATCCTCACCAGGGAGGACAGCACCAACGTGTCCCTGCTGCTCGCACGACCAGAGATAGAGGTGAGGAAACGAGAGACGCAGCCTGTGGGTTGGGTTTGGGGTGGGGGGATGTGGGTGTGTGTGTGTGTGTCTGTGTGTGTGTGTGTGCTGACCTACAATATGAGCTCTCGTCCTCTTATTTCCATCTTTGTGTTCGGCTTCGCCTGGCCGCTGACGTTAAGCGAAAAATGCAATCGCTGGTGGAATCGTATCAGAGAGGAGAGAGAGACACACACACAGAGAGAGAGAGAGAGAGAGAGAGAGAGAGAGAGTCAAAGATAAATAGTCTCTGTACACACTGTGCTAATATGGCACCACTTTGTTTCCCTCAAGGTCGCTGTGCTAGCAGATATGAGGACACTGCAACACACAGAGGACATACACTACACACCTCCACACACACACATACAAAGAGCACACACACACACAATGGAGTCTGGTCTTTTCAATATTGTAAAAAAGGGGCAGAAGATGGACAGAGACAGAGAGACAGACATGTAAGACAAAAAATCTGCATGCAGGCCACATCTGGATCAAAGGAGATAGAGGGCAGATTTAAAAGGCGCTCGTTAAAACAGGCTTTGAGACTGAGACACACACACACACACACACACTCTTCTTTTAAAATGTGCCCTTGCATTTGCAGAGACGAGCACAAGCGCTGCACCTGAGAAAGGTTGACAAGATTTATAATACTGAGGCGCCGTCCTGCATTAACATTCAAGGAGAGCAGAGGAAAGAGAATCATCAGAGGGAAGAGAGAGAGAGGGAAGAGAGAGAGAGAGAGAGAGATCAAGGCTCCCTTAGAATGAAGATGAAGCTAATCAATACTCTCGTCCAACCTTCTGAAAGCCATTAACATTAAGATTTAATTAATTATGCAAGATCAACGATGGCACTCTGAGGGCTGCATTGTTTACTCATTTGAGCCCACGTTTGTATTACACCGGATCACCTTGGGAGCCTTCAAAGTGGATAAAGTAAAGTAGGAAAACAACAGTAGCAGTTTTAGGTTTATTACTTC
Organism: Genypterus blacodes; assembly: GCF_046128005.1. Lineage (NCBI taxonomy): Eukaryota > Metazoa > Chordata > Actinopteri > Ophidiiformes > Ophidiidae > Genypterus > Genypterus blacodes. Next base: position 5,399,766 of record NW_027466957.1, on the reverse strand, counting down.
CACATTCTGTTTATTTGTATGGGACAAACTACTCAAGTCTGTAAGGTTACAAGCTCACACTGCTACAGCGCCGCCTACTGGCAGGAAGGAGCGCTGCTTTATACCGTCACATTTAACATGACCTCGTCTTTACCCGTCAGAACGACAACCACCTGGACCCTGATGATCTGGAGCTGGAGCAGCTGGACAACGCCATCCATCTGCCTGGAAGCCACAACGGCAGGAGCTGCGCCTCCATCCTGGGCGCCGGACAGGGAGGCGGAGCCGGCGGAGGCGTGCTGGGGGGTCACAGCCGCTCCCTGAACATGCACTCCCCCGTCCTGCTCCACACGGTGCTCAGCAACAGCCAGGAGCTGGACAGCGGGGTGGGACGCACGGACGAGAGCACCAGATACGAGGAGTCGTCCGAGCACGACCTCCTGGGCGACGACCACACCAGCGCCTCCAATACCAACGCCACCAACACGCCAGGCAGCATGCGCAAGTTCTTCTCCGGCTGCGGCGACGCCACCTCCTTGCTGCACTCGCAGGACTTCCAGTTCAGCACAGACTCCCTCCTGGGGCTGGACTGCATCAGCGGGTGCGGCCTGGAGCAGGTGGAGAGGCTGGAGAGGAGCTACATGGCGGATCCCGTGAGGAAGATGATGCCCGGGCTGACTGAGGAGGAGTGCGAGAGGTACAAAGAGCTCCTGGAGATCAAGTGTTACTATGAGAAGAACAGCAACGCCCTGTTGATGCTGGGAGTACAGGGGCAGGAGCAGGAGGAGGGCGGTGTGGCGCTGGACGTGAACAGGAACGAGAGCCTGACGCAGCACGAGATGGCCCTGCTGGAGGAGGAGCTGCGGCATCTGGAGTTCAAATGTCGGAACATCCTGAGGGCGCAGAAGATGCAGCAGCTGAGGGAGCGCTGCATGAAGGCTTGGCCCGCAGAGGAGAAGAACGGAGGAGGAGGGAGCGTCGGGGCAGGACGCCTGGATGTCGGTGGAGGAGCCGGCGCCCTGTTGAGCGAGGAGTCGTGTCATCACGCTCTGTCAGACATCAACGAGCTCCCAGAGAGGGAACGCTCGGATAAGGACAGCACCAGTGCCTACAACACCGGAGGGGAAAGCTGCAGGAGCACCCCTCTGGTCAACGAGCAGTACCCTTCACCCTCCACCCACAGCCTGGACGGGGGAGAGTCCGTCTCTCCGGCAAGTCCGCAGCTCCCACTGTCCGCCAGGCAGAGAGAGAGAGGATCCAGGGCTGAGAGAGGGGACAGAGGACAGGCAAACCTCAACCAGCCCTACTCTCCACACACTCACAGGAGGGGAGCAGAGGCTAAGACATCCAGTCCCGGAGCAAAGGTCAGATCTCTGTCTCGAGACGGAGGGACGAGGAGGGGCTCGGACGGAGGGGTGAAACGGAGCGGCAAGGGTAACGGGACAACTGAGAGGTCTGGTGGACACAGCGCCGACAACAGCCCCTACTTGTCCCGTCGTCAAAATAATATGAAGCCACCTCAGCGCTACATGAGCTGCATGCAGCTGAGGTCTCCGTCCACCTCTGAGCAGCTGGGGGAACTCAGAGACTCTGCCAGAGAGGGGAGCATAGAGACCAGGGACGACGCCAGTCCGATGAGCCTCGGGAGCACGTGTAAAAACGTCTCCTTGGACCCGCTGGCTATGACCTTACCTTTACCTCCCCTGCTACCCGCGTCCCCCCGCATGGAGTGGAAGGTGAAGATCCGCAGCGACGGGTCTCGGTACGTGGCCAAGCGTCCGGTGAGGGATCGTCTGCTGAAGGCCCGAGCCATGAAGATCAGAGAAGAACGCAGCGGCATGACGACGGACGATGACGCCGTGAGCGAGATGAAGATGGGCCGCTACTGGAGCAAAGAGGAGCGCAAGCAGCACCTGCTGAGGGCCCGAGAGCAGAGGCGCCGCAGGGAGTTCATGATGCAGAGCCGTCTCGACTGTCTGAGAGAGCGGGAGAGGGAGCAAGGGGGAGGCAGCGGCGGGGGCCAGCAGGGGGCGCCAAACCAGCAGGAGCCAACCTCCATCCTGGAGCTCTGCCACCGCAGGAGCACCAAGAAACGCAGCCGCAAGATCCTGGACAATTGGATCACGATACAGGAGCTGCTGGCCCACGGGACCAGGTCTCCTGATGGGAAGAAGATCTACAACCCGCTGCTGTCGGTCACCACCGTCTAACAGGGCAGAGCTGAGATGGAGTCAAGTCACAAATCTGGCAGCAGCTTTGGATGTTTAGGAGGAAAACGCTCTGAATTGGAAACAGAATGAAGCAACATGCATTTACTTTAAGTGTGAATGCCAAATTGGATTTCAAAGTGAGTCCCAAAACAAGAAATTCTGACTAATACTCTAATTATAGATATTTAATTAGTATTTCATGTATTTCTGAAATGCTTTCTGAAGATGCAAACGTACAGACACAAGGTAGAATTGGGGCCAAAATAATCAGACTTTTTTTTTTATTAATAAAACGCTCAGAAAGACTCGTGAGAAGGGAAAGAGTTGCATCACCACCTGCAATCTGCGGTCTAATATAAAGGATGGAATGAGACAGCACCCCCTGCTGTTCTGAAGAGGTAGTGCAGGTCTTTTTTTCGCAGGAAGACGTGCAGCTGCTGTGAGATCACTAATGATAAGAAGCGACAACTTTGATGCCATATTACTGCACATTTCGTGGTCTTTTTCATCGTCTAAGGAACAACTTGTGCCAACTCAATGTAGATACATTTCCATTCGTGAAGAGCTCGTGTACAAACGCAACATCGTGTTTTAAGTCGCAGGAGAGTTTTCCATAACGATTAGCCATCAGTCGAGCGGCGCCTTCCCTTCAGGCAGTCTGCAGTGTGAAGCACATTTTCCAGAGCTGAAGCACAGAGTAACTGACAGGGTTACAGAGCACACGGCGCCATACAAAGCACAGAGAATATTTACATGGCTGTTGAGGTACATTTACCTTCTAAAATCGTTTTTAAAAACATAATGTAGCTTCTCAATTTTGTGCCGCAGTTTTCCAATTTTTTAATTTTGGTCGCTATGCACAATGATTGAACGGTGACGTCGCTACTTCAGCACAAATGAACATTCATAGCAGAAAATGTTGATGGGCTCTGTAGTGAGATCATGTCTGCAAACCTCAGTCGTATTTCTCTGTGGTTTTCCTTGATGTTATTCCCAAAACTTTAAAGATTCAGGTTGTCAACTTTCTCCATTGTTTAAACTAGATTTACCAATCAGTGTATTACATTTTTGTTTACATTTTGTGCTCAGAATTCTTTGTGTATAAGACCATTTTGGCCAACGAGGTGACTTACTCATAGAATCACACACTTGATTCCCATTTGACTTTGCATGTTTGGTATTAAAAGTCCATATAAAAAAAGTTCTTGTCCTTAAAGACTAAACGCCGATGACATAGTGTAACTGTGGATGTGACTTTCTATAAAAACAGCTTACATTTCTAGCATAGAAAGTGAATCTGTGTGCTTGTTTGTTCGATATTGTCTTGTCCAGTGTCTGGCATTTTACAGTGAAAGCTTTTCTAAATAAACAAGATGATCATGAACACCGTTTTGTGATTACGAGTCGACTTTTGATCTTTATATATAAAGCGACAGAACTCCAGAGAGAAACCACGAGTCAGCAGGTCCTAAACAATTCTAAACCTTTATTTTTTCTAACAAGAGTGAAAAGAACCAAAGGCAACATTAAAATGAAAAGTTTTGTACACAAACTCCTGACAACATCGTGTCTGCAATATCAATAATAATATAATAATAATAATATAATCTGAACCCCAGAAAAACAAAATATAACATGACAAAAGTGAGTTTACAGTGAAGTTACCTTAATTTCTGCAGAGGAAGGGAGGGAGGGAGAGGTCAAATAAAAAAAGGAAACAGAACAGAGTGGAGGGTGGGAGCTTAAAAAAAAAAGAGAAGAAAACAAGGAGTGGAGAGAGAAAAGACAAAGCCAAAGAGGTACGGTTATCCATTTTGGGGAAAGTAGCACCAAAAAACACCAATGCCTGTTTTTTTCCATACTTCCCAAAAAATCGTCTCACCGGCTTATTTCTGAAAACTTTTTTACGTCCCCCTTAAAAACAGCATCATCGAGAAAACACAAGATTCAATACGACTAAGAAATACGAGTGTTAACACTGTGCCGTTATCTAAGACCAGCTGTCTGAACCCCCCCTCCCTCCCTCCCCCCGTTTCAGCCCAGAAGAACCGAAAAACAAACAAAGAAAGAAAAGAGTTCATCTTACCTCAGTGGTTGAGCTCATGTGAAACGAGAAAAACAAAACAAAAACAGCAACAGCCAGTGTTGTAACGCGCCCCAGTCCAAAATAGCTTAATACAGTTGGGATAACATAGCATACTGACTGACCTCAGACATCTCAGGACCCGAACACACTCTTATTAGGGTGAAGTCCCACATCAACCTTGACAGTATTAATACAGGCATGGCAAGGAAAACCAAAGTGAAGCCTTTGGAATGACGTTGGGAGTTCTGGAGTTCTGGTATATCAAAGTGGTAACTGAGTCGGCCGCCTTTCAAAAAAAACAAACCCCACACTCGTCCTCATCCTATTGGTTTTTTGGTTATGGCGGCCGCGTGAAACTGCAACTCCAGTTTCTCTGCAGGATACGGTGCCGCCTCTCGGCTGATGGGACGCCGAGGCCTTTCTGAAGATGCATCTGAAGCCATTATCCGGCTTCGTGTTTGTCTAAAGCTTTGATCGGGCGGCGATTGGTTTGACCTGAGCGAATCTTTGTCTCAGTAACCAGGACCTGTTATTGTCAGACGTTATGTTCTCCCCGGGAATCGCAACGTCGTCCCAACGCTCCCAGAGTTTAACTTTAGGTGAGGAACTGAAGACTGGAGTGTGTTTGATGGGAAATTCTACAACTCCAAATGATTCACTAATGCTTTCTTGCCATTGTAAGTTGGAGGGGGGAGAGAGAGAGAGAGAGAGGGATCTGGGAGAGGGGGAAGAATAAAGTTGGGAAATACAGCGAGGATGAAGAAGTCATATGGTTGGAGTGGAGGGTGAGATGGCGGAGTGTCGACGAAGAATTCTCGTTTGTTAGTGTTTGCAAGTGTGAGGCGTGAGAAGGGAAGGAAGGTACAGGGGGATGTCCTGCATCTTTCTTGAGTTCCGTACAGTCGCCTGGCACAGAATGATCTGTCCCTTCTATTCCTCTGTTTGACCAATCCATTTCTACAAAGCTCCAGCGTTGAATATATCACAAAATCTGTGAAACAACAAGAGGAAGGGAATCAATTGGGATTCAAATTTGTATGTTCTCTACTACTACTACTAAGTGTAAATGCGACAAAGCGGCATTATAATGTGACAAGAACACGTCACCTCTGGACACGTCTGGAGAGGCAAGAGAGGAGAGGGGCTGTGGCTGAGGGGGCGGGTCTTCTTCGACTCGGAGGCATCGAGCGACCTGGCCCCTGCCTCTTCACCACCAACGCCACCGCCTCTGTGGCTCTTCCTCTTCCTCTTGGACTCCTTTGTCCGTCCACGGCTGGTTCTTCTCTGCTCTTCGATCTCGATCTGCGGGAAAAGAGAAAGAGAAGAGCAACATTTTAATATCTATCTGCAAAAAAGTAGACAAAATTCTAATTCCCGAGTGGCCGGTCACTAGAGTTCAGTGTATCTTCCTGACCTGAATGAGTGTGTGGAGGATCTCTGTGGGCGGCAGAGAGGCGGCTTGCAGGACTCTGTGGATGGTGTGTGTCTGGTCCAGGGACACCTCCAGCAGATCTCCTTCCAGCTGCAGCTCTTCTAAGCGCCTCCTGGTGGCCGCAGACAGATCCACCACCTCACCCCGCAGCGTCGGCACGAGCGGCAGCAGAGACTCCACGTCTGCAAAGTCTGGAGAGCCAAAACATTCAGGGGTCTCGTGAGTCTCATTACCTGCTGCTGTTATTCTACCACACTCATTCATACTGCCATTGCCCTTGACCAAGGCAGCGACCCAAGACCTGGAGTTGCTCCCTGGGCGCCGCACTGTGGCTGCTCATTACACCCAGTGGTCAATGCAGGGGACAAATGTCCTTTATGGACACTAAGTTAAAGGACAACTTCACTTACCTGGAACATTTAACTTCTTGTTGATGCCGTTTTCACAGCCAGCCTGTGTGCAAACCAGAGAGATATGAAATTAACTTCAGAGGATAAAATATCATCAATCTGTCAAACTGCATCAATTGTAGCCCTTGGAACAAAATTGATCGTTTCTGATTATCAGTTATCAAGTAAAAATATGAAATAGGTGCAAGGGTAACCAGTCTACAGAGCATTTCATCCTGAAATAAGGGATGAGGTAAAGTAGATCCTTTACCTGAGAGCCATTGATTTCCTTGGTGTTCTTTTTAGGCGAGTTCTCTTCTGTCAGATCGATGATTCCGTCCTCTCCTTCCCCTCCCTCAGAGTCGGACAAAACAATCACCGAGTTCCCTCCCGTGTCTTTCTCTATCCTGTCCTTCTGTGCCTCACACTGGAGAGTCTCTTTGAGCTCCTGCAGCATCTTTAGCGCTTGCTGCAGCTCTGGGCTCTCCAGTGCCTCTTTGGCGCGGCCCTGCCAGGTGATGGCTCTCTCTGTCAGACACTGCAGCGCCTCTCCTTCAGGCAGACGCACGGGCAACTTCTGCAAGGCCATCAGCAGAGCCAGGATGGTCTCCAGGCGGGGACGCCGTGACCGCTGGCACCGTGGACATAAGAAGCGAGAGTCCCAGTCCCACCAGCAGAGGGGGTTATGCGACTGTCCAGTGGCGGGTAGCAAGGGCGGGAAAGGAACGCACCCACCGTGGAACCAGTCCTTACACAGATGGCAGCGGAGCTGAGGGAGTCGAGGCTGCCCGGCGCACACACACACCGACTGAGGGGGGGCAGTGTGGGCGTGGCTGCTGTTACCGTTTTCCTTTACAGAGTTCTCTAAGCGACTGGGCGTGTCCACCTCCATGGTGTCGTCCCACCCCCCATTCTCTTTGTCTTTCCTGTGGCATGTAGCGTTAAGTCCAGATTTACACATGTTCAGTTTCTGTAACCTCAGCAGTGCCTCCTTCTCCTGGTGCTCCCCTTCTTTGAATGCCATCACCTAAAGACGCAGCAGAGAAACACGGCTCACATTACTAATTCACATCTAACACACAGGCTCCTCTAAGATCAATTATTCATGAATTTAATATTAAGTTCTCAGTATCAATGAAAACATGTATTCATCACAACAATTTAACGACACAACGTTGCATTATTTGCTCAAAGAGCCTCAGTGTTGCTTGTCATTGTAATTTGACACGTCGTGAAACCACAGAGCTCATTTTCGTGGCGCTCTTCTAACTGCCTTCTGTGGCTCAGTTTTCCAGAGCGTGTAAATCATACGGCCATAAATATCTGCACAAAAAGTCAACAGAGACGTGCTCAGCAAACTCACAATAGCTGCAGGGTCCCTCAGGTCGTGAGCAGAGAGACCGAGTGTGTTGGTATCAGGATCATCCAACGGATCGTCCAGCTGCTCAGTCATCTCCTTCTGCCCTTCTCTCCTCTTTGCACACGGGCACAGCACCTGCACACACACATGGAGTTTAAGAGAATGTAGCTTTTGTAATGTAACGTTGTGTAATGTTTCAGATAACATTTGACTTACAAATAAAAGGGAACTTAGAACAAGACTTAACGGTTGGCATCTGTCGCAGCACAATGCTGACAAGACAAATTTTATCTAATTTTGATTCCATATTAGTTTGTCTTGCTAATTACCCATGAAGTGTTGTCAGAGTATAAACATCTGCTCCTTCCTCTCCTTGTCCTCTGAAACAACTCGTACCCTTGCCATGTAAGCTCCTATTTCACTTTACATTAATAGGATATGGCACTGTGCAGATACTGTATCTGGATGATGACATTTATTGACGGGACTTGTGTAAAGACACGTTTTGTTATCTGGATACTGCCTGTGCTGTGATCAGATCTCAGTAGCTGCTGGTGCTTTACCTCTAACAGACTGTGCTGACTGCTCTTCTTCAGGAAGGTCTTGCTGGCTTTGTCCCTCCAGGAGTGAGCGCTGGCCACCTGCAGTTCCAGCTGCCTCAGCTCCTCCATGCAGACTGGTAAGTCTCTCCCAATAGCCACCAGGCCTTCCAGGTCATCCAGGCATGGGTAATGCTCCCCATTCTACAAGGACATGAAGGTGTTTCTTCAGTTGCATTTAGAAAAGATCAGCCAGGATCTTACATAGGTAATGTACAGGGTGTTAGACAGCAAAACACAAAACTGTTTGAGAGAGAAGAAAAAGAGGCTAATTGAAATGGGAATAAAAGAACAAAGACAGGGCATAGCTATCGATAAGTCTGGCTGTAGCTTCTTCATTTACCTGAATCTCCTCCAGGTCTGTAACCCAAGCCCGCGCTCTGTTTAGACAACCCTGCAGAGCCAGGATATTTGGCAGTTTGACTGGGACAAGCTGAGCTTCATTCACTATGGCCTCCAAGGTAGAGAGAGGATGCTTCTGCCTGCACAACACCAAGAACAAAGAGAAGGAATTATGCCTTCTGAAAAGAAAGACGAGCTGTGATCTAAATGAAAGCCTCTGGCTGGTGGAGAGAAAATATTTCTGGTAGTGTGACTTGTTTATATTGCCTTTGTTCCAGACAGATCTGCGCCTTCTCCTCCCAACGCTCTGCTATTGTGAGCAGCTCCTGAAGCTCCGCCATGGCCGTCTCCACAGACACACTCTGGGGAACGTTGCAGCCTGCTTCCAACAGGTTTCTCAGCACGGGCAGGGTCACCTCTTGTCTCTCTCCTCCTTCTGTGCCCAGGGTGCACCTCACCTCTGCAAGCCAGCGGCCCTGCTCCTTATGGCCCCGCAGCAATTCACACTCTGGCACCTCAACAGGTAGTTTGGACCCCTGCTCTAACAAGGACTGCAGCTGCTCTGCTGACGGAGAGTCCCTCCTCCAGTCTTTGTCGTTGACAAGTACTTGAGCCTGCGTCTGGAAGTCCTCCACTGTGTGCAGGACCACCTGGAAGACGGTTGAATGACAGATTGAATCAACATATATAAAATGTTTGAAAATTACAAAAGACTAGGTTCATTTAATATACAATCACAGTTGCACGTTTGAAGGACAAAAGAAACAAAGAAAGGATCTTGTTTGTTTTGTTCTCACCTGCACTTCATCCAACCGGCTCATCACACACGGCAGGTTTAGCATCGTCTCCACCAAGGATTTCAGCTCTGCCAGTGTCATCTTGTCTTCACTTGAAAGACAGGAATAAACGTAGATGAGAAGAATGCATCGGCGTTTAAACAACAGTGTGTTATGTTTGGATTGTGTCTTACGTGGTCTTTGAGTTACTCAGGAGTTCAGTGCTCGTCTGCTGGCAGTGCTGAATGTCTTTAAGAACAGTGTTGAGTTTCCGAAGAAGTTCGTTGTCGGGGAACTTTTTCTCTGCTGCTTCCGTCTTCAGCACCTCCAGGTCATCCACTCCTGCAGGCCAATAATCATTTATTCTTAAAATGCTTAATCAAAGTCATGATTTGAATAATTTGTTTGTGGGATTCTGATTTCTTACCTATCTTGTTCCCTTCCTCCTGCTCCAGTGCCTCTTTTACTCGGTTTGCCCAGGAATCAAAGGACTCAGAGCGAACCTTTAATCGATGTAACATGGCTAACAACTCGTCCAGGGTATATCTGTACCTGTGAGGGATGATGGGAGATGAAAAGAGCTTACAACAGCTTTAAGAGAACAAATGAGAAAGTGGGTTGCACCACTGTTGCTGTTTGATGGACAATGACGAATTTAAGACTTTGCAAACCACTCGCTTACTGTAACAAATTGTAAAAGTACCTGAGGTAGAGTTTATCTGTTGGACAGTTGCACAGGTCCTGAGTGTGGTAGAGACACACCAGACGCTCAGTGCAGTTTGAGCAGGCCAGAGCAGAAAGGAAGCAAGTAGTTTTGCATTTATCACACTGTCTCTCATCGTCGGGCAGCAGCTCGAATGCCTCCCTCTCTGCTTCTGTAATGCCCTGGAGAAACATTACAATTATGTTTTAATACAGTCTTCACAGTATGAAATGTCACTGAGAAAACATTTATTGCACAATGAATAGTCACATTACCAAACCAGCAAACAAAGAAATCATCAAAATATTGTGATTCAAAGCCAAAGAGATCAACGAGAGTCAACAAAATCCATATCCTCTCACCTTTTCCATCAGGCCCTTCCGCAGCTTCCTTTCTTCCTGAACGATAATGAACATTTCTCTGTGTGTGGCTGCTGCCAGGTTAAGGTCAAGTTTCTCTGGGCTAGCAGCCATTTTACAGGTGAGCTCTTCATGGGAGAAGACACAGTATCTCCTCAAACGCCGGTAGTGCTCGATGCAGGAACGACCAGCAGGCAGCTTTGAGGGACAGAGAAGAGCAACCATGGTCAAATCCAGGGCTGAGGACAGTACGAGACAGAGGCATGAGACAGAATGTTTATCTCTTACACTTACCCAGTCTGCAGTGCAGAAGTTAACAGCTTCGGCAAAGTTATATCCCTGGTTGAAGCCGCTATGGTAGGCTCTGGGAAAGGTGATGACGAACTCACCAGCGCACTGATTGGTCCGTACAACCTGCCGATCATTCACTGATGTCAGACAAAGGAAGCGTTCTACCAAACCAAAATCCAGGTGTGTGTGTTTGTTTGTGTGAGACTGACCGGCACACCGTGAGACATGAGGATATTAGGGTTCATGATGGTGACCAGCTGGTGCAGAAGATCAGGCTGGAACTCAAACAGCTCTGGGGTCAGTTTCTTCATAACCTCCTCAAGTCGCTCAGCTGCCAGAGAAGGGACACCATACCATGTCTTGGGTTCTCCCCTGGACAAAGACAAATGGAGGGTTTGTTAAGAACAGGGAGGAAACGCAACAGTCTTGTACTCAAAATAAACATTTATGTGACACAATTACAGCCTTAACATAACAGCTGCAACCGACGTACCAGTGTAGGTAGTTGATGGAGTAGCTCCAGTGATCCTCAATGTGCCAGCAGAAGGCTGAGAACACCATGCCCACATAAAGCCAAGGCACCTTCATCCCAGATATGTCTCCATTTATATGGCACAGCAGCGATTGCTCCAGTACTGGCATCACATTCAAGTTCCAGCCACTGCGGGCATATTCCTGACAGATATAAAAGGAGTGAAACATTATTTTAGTGTGAAACTGTTTAAAATACTTAATATCAATTGAATATAAGATCAAAAAGAGGTGAGGTGTGTATGTACCTCTTCTTCCCCTGTGAGCTTCTTCTTGCCATTGTTCATTGGGAAGCCGCTGCCAAACTCCTTGGAGTGAATGTCGGCTCCATACTCGACAGTGACGTCTTCCTCGATGCTACTGACCAACCTCCAGAACTCTCTCTCCACAAGCTCAGTGGGAACCATCTACACAGATAAAAGCACAGTCAGCAAGTCAAGTCTCTCCACATTATGACAGGGCCGGCAGAGTCATGTTTTATAATGAACGGTTGAGGTAATGCGTGGGTGTACTAACATGGACAGGCATGTTGAAGTAATCTGATTTGAAGGCATCGGCCATTTCCCCAAAACTCTGCAACGTATATTCGCGTGTGGCCTGTTCAAAGCCAAACGCCTCCGCTGGCCTCTTGCATTCCTGAAGGGTAAGACACAAATGTAAAGATTCATTCCGTGGTATGAGAGAAGGCGCAGTGCTGTTGTGCATCATTTATACTCACTTCTGCCACACATTTAGGACACCTCCAGTTGCCTTTGGGTGGATCGACGAGTGGGGGCAGTAGACAGTAGATGTGGTAGTTGTCATCACAGCCGTCGCACAGAAGAAGTTTCTCGTCGTCATCTCCTCGACCGCACATCCGACACACAAAGGAATCCACCTGTGAACAATTGAATTCAAGAATGTTTACCTTTCCACTCCAGCTGGTTTCACACACCCTGTTCACAATGAGCTCTATTCAGAGTTGAGATATGCACATGCTATTCATAACTTAACGTCCAAAAAACAGATGTGTCTATGCAGGTATGCATTATTAAGAGTCCGAATTTAAGTCCCACTTAAGGGAGCAGTGGTCTTAAATGCCTCTAATGTGATGGTTCATTTGTTTTATTGCCTGAATTTCTTGATTCAAGTCCCACTTGTGCTGCCTGCTTATGTAGCCAACTCTAAATATAGTCCATTAAGTAAACAGAGCGCAACCTAGCCTCTTATTGGGCATCAACTGGCCTACTTACACACTGAGGGTTGTTAATGTTGCGTCTCAGCCTCATGGTCATCTTTGTGCAAGGTCCATCTTTAAAATCTTGCTCCCGGTCATTGGCCTTTACATCGTCATCTTCTGGTTCCTCCTTCTTAACTTCAGTCTTAATTGTGACAGTAGCGGGAGGGAGCAGGGGGATAGACATGCTTATGTCACATTTCTTGTCTTGAGGCTCCAGCGGCTCCAGTGCACGTGAAGGAGAAGCTGTAACCGCTGCTGCAGGCACGCTATCTTTGACCGTAATAGTTTGAGGCAGCTCGTCTAAAAAAGGAGAGAATCAGAGGTGGTTGGTAATCGCCACTACAATCTCTACAGTGCACAGCCTGCTGAAATGAGGTCATGGTCACAGGTAAACACCTTTCTTCCGGATGCCTTTGTCCCTCGCCACCAGTCCGAGCCCCATCATCTTTGGACCTGCTCCATAGATCTGCAGCTTCTTCAGCTCTGGGTTCTTCTCTATGTCTTCCTCTGTGGGTTCAGGCTGTGGAAACAGTAAACAGTCGGAATGAAGGTCGTGAGCGAATATAACTCCTCTCCAAGGCACAAAGAGAGCAAAGCAGGGGTCTGGGTCAAATACATAACAAAGTCTGAGAAAATAAATGCATAGCACTGCATCACAAGAGGGGGCTGTGCTAGGTTAGAAATGAAGGGAATGTTAGCTTACACACCAAAGTGATTGTTTAAAAACCAGGACCCACCACCATTATAACACACAATCACCAGCAGTTGCAACACAACAGTCATCTGTCATTGTGGACGACCTCTTCACACTTTCATCACAAGGCAATCCAGCCGGTTATAGCCCTCCAGGTCCACTTTATTTACTGTTCAGTAAGAGGCATTCTGATTTTATTTTAACGACTGCAGTTAAGTCAAGGAGAAGGACAGCATGCAGCAAGTGTTAGCTGCTTTAAGGAGCAGACGGCAAGAAGAGAACAGCACAGGCACACGGGCAGCCCAGAGAGAAAAAGAATTTCAAGTACAGCCACAGAGAAAGAGCATGAGTGAGACACACTACAGAACTCCACACAGGTTAGACTAGATAAGAACGTGTTTAGCAACTGAGGGAAAGAATCAAAGTGTTGGCAAGGGTTGCTGTGAAAGAGCTTAAAAGGACACCTGATAACTTTAGCATGGGGACCCAAATTTGAATATAGCCAGAAAATCCTGACCAAGAAGCACGCTGACAAAAATTACATTTATGAAACATACCTATAAAATGTGCAAAAACACTTAAGTTCCCCCAGAACACCATGGTCTAAAATGAGGCTACTCTTTATCCAATATACAACTGGACCTTTAATACCCCAGAAGTTGGGAAAGCCGATTAAGTACAAACGGGAACAGAAACAGAAAATAGTTACTAAGAATCCTCAAAGTTCCAACAACCTCTGAATTCATGGTCTAAAACTAAAGGACAATCGTGATTCGTGCTCACTTCCTTTTTGGTGATACGTTTGAAACAGTCAGCCCATGTTCAGAAAGAATGACAGGTGGTATGGTTGAATTTTAATGAAAATGTTAAATGAGAAACAGAACTTCTAGACAACGCCAGAAGAGGGTGAAGCGGTCTAGGAACAGAGGCAGAAGAGAGCAGGGGTGGAAGGTGAGCTCAAGCGCTCAAGAGGCAGTACCGCAGAGATGAGTTGAGAGCCAGTGGCGAGAGGATGGGGGACCAGATCCTCTGGACCCTGCAAGGGGAGACAACAACAGCAACAATAAACTAAGACAAGAGGACAGAGGGAGGCGCTAGAGGGAGGAAGGAAGGGAGGGATCGTAGAGAACAGAGCCAGTAGTTTGTGGATAGTATTACTGGGGCACATCAAAGGGAAAGGGCTCACGTTCACACTTAAGATCCAATAGGGACCGTAAATGTCTTATTCTTGGTAAAATGTTTGCTGTATGTTCAGTTTTGTTTTTTAACAGTTAAACCCCTTTTATCTTGCATACGGCCTACTGCGGTTGGTCACTTCTGTCATCAAACAACTGATTTGATGTGACACACACAAGCAGGTCTGTATACAATGTCTGATGCCATTTCTCTCATAATAGTTATTGTTGTTTTATGTAAATATGGTCACGTCATCATTTTTGATGTCAGTGTAGTTGTCCTTTTCTTACACTTGTGTAACTGACACAGCATATTGGCCCCCGCAGTTCTGTCTTTTCTGTGGTTCTCTGTAAGAATGCAGTGGGTCCAAATAAGCAGCATGCTTACAAAGCAGCACAAATGTTCTTATATGTGATCTGATCTTTCAGCTGCATGTAACTTTGGAGATTCAGCAGAGAAACTGGTCAAGTTGGTCAAATCTTGTCACTGTGGGGGAATTCCTGGGGAAATGCTTTTTTGAAACACTTCTCCACATTTCTCTTTTTCCCTATTGTGACAACACAAATTATACACACCAGTCTAGTTTAGGAGGAGGACTGAGGTGTTGTCATAATCACTTATCAGCATATACAGCCAGTAGCAGTGGAGCTGCGAATGTGGGACATGCTGGTTATGAAGCTACTGGGCAAAGACCCCTGCACTATAGAAACATTATCTACTGGATGGATCTTGTAATTCCTATTACTATCGTGATGATTTCAGATAATATGACTACAAAACTGAAATGTTACAACACATTCTACATTTTTAATCAGTGAGATTCAAAGTCTCATAGTTTAGTTAAGTCACAAGAGCTTAATGCCCCTTTGTTAATATTCTGTGCCCATGTGTATGTAAAATCAAATGTGTTTTCTAGCTGAAAGCAATATGGGTTGGTCATCGATAACATAAGGGGTTTGGGGTAGAAAATGAAACATGGTCGGCCTGCGTGTTAGCAGCATGAATGTAGCCTAGTGGTGAAAATGTGTGGCTCATGAAGTGGGACTTTGGTCTGGTCTGCTTCAGAGATGGGAAGGGGTGGGAGAGGTAACATGGATTAAAAAAAATCAGCCATGAAGCAAAGTGTGACGACACAGCACGGCTAAGCACAGCAGCATGGAGGGGTAGAAAGTAAGCAAGCAAGCTAGAATGCACTGAGCGCAACATCAAAGCTCCCATCACACCATAGGCAACGCACCAGGAAAACAGGAAATACCATGTTAGCATGGTAAACACAGGAAGCTGGTCATCTAACAAACGCACACATGGAGGTCGCTAGTTTGTATTTCTATGATTTTGTCTTGACACCCTGCTGTCTTTATTCATTTATTCTTCTGTTGATATGAAAAGCTTGATGGATTTGTTATGGCTGAATCTGCAGTAACGGGTGAGGAAATTCAGACCGTGTCTGTGTGTGTGTGTGTGTGTTTGTGTGTGTGTGTGTGTGCGTGTGTGTGATCAGCAGTCTTCTCATGAAGGAACACCATTTCATAGGGCAAGGAACTTTAACCTCGAGACTCATTGGTTCATTTCCTGTATTTTGTTCCTTGTGCTTTTACACTTGCCTTTTTCATTTGTACATTAAGTTAATTCAATGTGGAACTCATTTCAAATATCAACTGATAGTAGAAAAGCTGGATGTTGAGAGTCATAGCCTAGAGTGGACCTACATGAATTATTCATTCTCTTTTGGACAAATCCTACAAAATAGCTTTATTGAAATAAACTACATTATAATAGTAGTAGTATAATAGTTACCATCACCATTTTGGCTGCGCTTGATATTGTCTTTAAAAAAAATCGTAATTCTTGGATATGCAGATTTTACAAAGTTTTTGAAATCTTGCATCTGCAATTAGCAACTATGGCACGTAGATGAATGTGGTGGTATAGTTTGCTCTGTGGCAAAGTGGAGGACTCTGAAAAATAGCAACCATCTGAAATAGCAAGTAACTATGTACGTCGAGGTCATATTTAATTAAAGTGCATCAATAAATATACCCACATATTCCCATCTCAGAGCCATGCGTTAAGACGTGGCCACAGAAGTGATGAGGGTATTGATCTATATCTATATGAGGTCACTAGTCCTGTGGGAAACCATACAAGCAATAAGAAGTTAGATAAGACTTAATGCCTACTTTTCTCTTCGCTCTTTAGATGAACTAAGTTATCCTACTGAAGCATGATAAAATTACACACACTGTCCTTATGTCCTTTGTCATCCAAATTGTAATTTTTCAGTTGCACTATATCTAATTCTGACATATGGTCAGCAGACCGTCTTTGTTGTGCTCTAATGCTTTTTATTCCATGTCAGCGTTTGAGCTCCCTGAGAATGCACCCTTAAGTGTGCATTGTGACATCCATGACCTTTATCACAAAGTCACAACAGTAATACTTCCACCCAACATTAGTTTCACTTTACATATTTGATTGTTGACTTAATGTCAGCACATATGAAATAACAACCACATAAACTGAAGTTGTGATATTGCCACAAACAGTCGGAGTTGTAGCAAGTTTGAGCACGACACTATCACACTGTACAGGACGCAAATAAATGGAAATATGTTGCAAAAATGTGAATAAATACTGAAACGTAATGGACGATCCCAGGGCACAAGAACAAGCTCTGACGTCGATCCCAAAATGACATACAAGGGACAAGTATCGAAAGTTGTGATGACCTTATAGGTTAGTAAATAACATCGATTCTCACACTCACATCAGGCTGGCAGCGGTTTGCTCTGCGTCCATAGCTGCTTATTTTGGAAGGATGGACAGACTGGCGCAAGGGAATGGAGTGCGGCTTGTACTCCTTATCCACATCCTCACCGTCGTAGTGCTTTGGCTTACAATGCTGAAAATGAAGTAAAGGTTGGATCAGTTTAGAACAAAAAAGTGCAAAAGACACTACAGATGACTTAGTCTCAAATATATTAAATGGATAGTTTGCTTCCGACCAATGAAGTGCAAATGAATGACAATTATTAAGCTACTATTTACAGGTCTACTCTGTGTAAGTGGACTTTATGAATCGGTCTCTTCTGCTAACTTGCAGAGAGTGGAGAATGTATGTGGCGTTACCGGCAGGCTGGTACCAGACTGGAACATTTCAAAGGGGCAAACAATCCTCTCGTAGTGCGAGCGCAGAAGAGAGCCGATGTTCTTCCCTGCAGGGTAGCCAAGCCTCTGGGCCACGCGTGCCCAGCGTCGCTCTTTACAGACCATCTCAAATCCGCCTTCATCTGTCACAATCTGGAACAGGAGAGCATCAACAAACATTTTAGTCCATGCAAGTACATATAAAGGCATCCACTATAAAGAGACTTCTTTTAAGTATAAACAATTAAATTGAAATACCCTCGACAGGCTGAAAAGGTCAAGGATACGCCTTTCAATGTGTGGTATTTTCAAGGAGGATCCCTGGATCTCCCAAAACCTGGCAATGCGGTCCAGATAATTCAGCTTCACTCTGGTCTCCGCCTGGAGTTAGGTGAATAAGATGGTTAACCACAATTATTACTATGAACAGGTCTATTTACAACTTCAATCATTTGCCAGTTATACACCATTTCAAAAAGAAATGCGATTCCCACCTCTAACTCGTTAAGCCTTTGAATGCGAGGTGTGAAATGAAAACTATCCAGCTCCACTGAAAATGGTGGCTGCCAGTCCTGTTTCGGGAGAAAGCACATTTCAATCAACTTGTAAACAGCAGGCCAAATATTGCATATAAACAGTTGTACTACATGAGCCAACTTTAAGCAAATAGTTACTGGTGGAGGGCGAATTTTGCAGATTCCAGACTTCTCTGCAATAGGTCGTATCTTGGCAATGTAGCCCAGGGGATCTTGAAACTCTTCCCATGATGGCTCAAACACTGGACACTCCGGAGGAGGCACAAACTCTTCCAACACTTCCATCGCCCTGAAAACAGGAGAGATCACAATGCAAGGCAAGTTAAGTTAATGAACTTTTGCAGTCTCAAGGATTGGCAATCGACTTTGGTGTCAGTTAACAATCAACATGTCCCAAATGATCGGTTATAGATGACTATACTGAAGCCAGGAGTCACAAGATAGACCGGATATCACAGATTAAAACCAGTTTCACAAATTAAATGACTAGAGCACTTTTTGTAGATCGCACATTTTATACATAAATTATATTGTTTAAAGACATCGTAAAATTGTTTCTTCTATTTCTATTCAAGACTTGTACATCTTGTTTCTTGATGGTGGAGGTCGGTGACATCCTTTTCTGGAAGTTTAAGTAACTTCATACTTGTATGAACTTGAACGCGCACGACCCCTTCGCTTGCACCTCTTCATCAGTGTAGATGTGCCACTTCTTGGCAAATTTTAATTCGAAAAACAAATTTGCAATGTACGGACAGAAAACTGAGTCGCTTCAAATGTCGCAGTCAACAGTTTATCAGAACCTAAAGCTGCTTAAATAAACAATAATGAGGTCATAGAGCCAACAAAGGGATGTCTTCATATAAGCAAGTTGTAACAATGATGTCATCCAAAATAACAGCGATAACAACGATGTCATACCTTAGCGTTACTAAATCTAGTTCCTCTTTGGGGTTAGGGTTACGGACAGCATTTGCTTAATGTAAAGTGTTAACACCAGTCCGGCCACATTTAAGCTAACTGAATTTGTCAAACAAATCATCTAAATTTATAATTAATTGTTTCACACAGCTCCTGGTGGACAACAAGAGACATGTGGAAGCCCTGACCAGCTTGTTTTCAATGTCTTCCTTGTTCCACCCCCCTCCCCCAACACCAAAGAAACACATAACAAATACAATTTCCTTGTGAATTCACAAAGAGAGAGAAGATTGAGTCAAAACTGGCATTTGTCAAGAGTTAATGTAGAAGCTTGACCAGCAGCAGGACAATAATATTTTAATTTAGTACATATGTAACCACAACCGTTCTTTACGCAACACAGTATGTAACTTGTGTGGTGAGGGTCTCGATTTGGTCCCAAAGCATTCCATGCTAAATTTGTTCATAAATGATCAGAGCCCGATGCTGGGATTCGACCGTGTCCCGAGCTTTCTGATGCTCCGTGGGCCTTCAAACAAACAATGGCGTGGAGGCCATGAACCCTAAGGTGAGGAAAGCCATGCAGGCATCACTTCTTGCAGGTGGCCTTGGGGTGAATCCATTAAAAATATAATTATCCACGACAAAAGACACTAAAATGCTAACTAAAACTTAACCGCGAGGCCCAATATTAGTAACACTAAAACCATATGTGATTTCCTGCATCTAGTTGAACTTAGATCAAATAGCTAACAGTTAGCTGGGAATTGTTAGCTAGATAGTACACGTAGGTTTGGACTAACCCAAGCGTTCCGGCGAACAAACTTAATTGGAAACAATAAAAGACAAAAGTTGTAAATTCGGTTACTCAGTAATAGGTCTGACTTAATCATTCATCTTCTTTGATAGCATCCATCTGTGGTCAATGTTATGCTCCAAGCTCTCGGTCGCGATAACGCTGCTCGAGGCTAGCGGTTAGCATTGCGGCCTCCACTTTTGCTTCGCCCCATCCCATCGCCTCCCACGGTTTAGGTAACCAGCGTTAGTTAGCTCACTGCCTGGCTGATGCTGGCAGAGGAAACCCAGACTCCGGTAACCTACACACCGCTTGTCGACGGTATCAGCCACCGTAGCACAACATAGCCACATCATTTGCACAAAAAATATCGAAAAGGCTACAGAGGCACAGTGCTTGACCAAATATATTGTATTTGTTATATTTCCGTGACTAACCCAAAGACACTTGGATGTCCCGGGGTGTGATAGGGACGGTGGCTGCTCTCCTTCCTCTGTTGTTGTGATGACTGGTGGTTAGCTAACGTTGGTGGCTATGGTTCGGTCCAGTTGGCTAGCTACGGCTGCTAGCAAAGTTGAGTGTTTTCAGGTCTCAGTGTTCCATATACTCCGTTCTGTCAAACACATAGGACGAAAACCT
Organism: Genypterus blacodes; assembly: GCF_046128005.1. NCBI lineage: Eukaryota > Metazoa > Chordata > Actinopteri > Ophidiiformes > Ophidiidae > Genypterus > Genypterus blacodes. The sequence continues at coordinate 5,379,581 of NW_027466957.1, read as the reverse complement.
TGATAGTAGATGTTCGTTTCATATCAAGCGAGAGTCTCACACTTAATAAATGATGTCGTTATTAATCATTTCCGACAAACATCATCACTCTCTTCTGGCCATCCTATCTTTCTTGACGAGACGCCATCTTAGCTTTTTTCTCACGGCCGAAGCACAACCTCGTATCTTGAGGTGAAGTCCCTCTACGTTCGCCCACGCTCTCAGAAAGTAGATCCCCACATAACCCTTTAGAAATAACTATACGAACATTTTATTCAATTATTTAACAAAAAAAATGTTTTTTATCACAGCATACGGCTTCTTCTCTTCCGTATGAGAGTAACTGCATCCACATTTCACCAGTAATTGTAGTGGTGAGGTTATGATGGTGTGAGAAACAACAGCAACTGGTCATATTTTTAATTATGTCTTTAGGAAGGGAACTAAATGTGCTAAATAAAAAAAAGTTGCCTTGTCTAAAACTTATTCTTATATATCCTATTAGGGGAACGGATGTATTCAGCCTACATTAAAGTTATATCCTGTCTGTTACATCACTAGTAATGAGGCTCTTTTGTAATCAAATTTAAAATTGTTCTAATATTAACTAAAAGATAAAATAAGCTTTGAAAGCCAAATATGACTTAGTTGATTAATATTTCATAAGGTTCATATCATTCAGAAATGTATATTTAGTAATGTAAAAGTGTGATGCCATTGCTGTAACTCTGTAACTGTAAATGACATCACTGCTGTTACCGTGACAACACTGTTTCCATTTGATAGGGTGCTGCTGGCGACTTTGGAATTGGAAACCTTGAAAGCAACGGAGTCTTTTGACCGCACACAGGACTTTAGACTTTAGGTACAGCTCAATGTATCTTGGAGTTTGAAATTTAGTCACCTGGTCTTGTTGTGCGTAAGACAAACACAGTTTGCCAATCTTTCCCATGTAGTGACACGTCAAGGCAAGACGTGCTACTACATGATCGGACCATCAAACTGAGCTAAAACTGGTGCTGTGTTTGGGTGGAGAGTTCAGGTTAAAACCAGATATGATATCTATGATAGGATTGATATGCAACATCCTTCCATTACATCTATCATGATTCATTAAAATGTCTTATTATAATCGAGGAGGCAGTCCTCCATATGAGGTAAAACAACACACAAGGCCACTTCACTGCAAGGACACTTTTTAATTTATCAGAAGCAATAAATATTCACATATGAATTCTCTATTCTTCCAGTACACATAATACATACACAAACAAAAAAATTCAAATCCTATGTTTAAAATAATAACAATAAGTGCACTGACATATAAACACTTTTAGGCTTTAATTTATATCGCGGTAATTCATTCTCTCACCTTCAGTCTAAAACAATAATAACGAAAAAGAAAGAAAGAAAGAAAGATATATTCCTTTTGGCCAACATCTCCTCTCTGTGGTCCCTTTTATATGTACATACTTAGTGGCACTCACATGCACGCACCTGAATATAGAATGGGAGTCATTTATCCCATCGTAATGATAAGCCTATGTATCATATATTATGTACATCCAGGTTTATACAGTACAATCTATTCAATAAGTGCAGTTATATTCATGCAAGAAGAGTCAAAAAGGACACCATAAAAGCATTAGATTAGCCAACACATACTTCAAAAAACCTCTCACATACAACATTCTTGAATCTCTCCAAACCTCTTAAATCTTCATTAAGACTCTTTTTTAAGCATCACATTTTTAGTAGATAGTTGATGAACTTCCTTCATTATTTAGTCTTCACACCCTCATCTTGTCTTTAATCAGAATGTAATTTCCCTTGGTAATAATGGCACCAGTGCGATTCACCATTAGTGCTCATTTTCAACTGCAAAAATTGCTGTAGCAAAAGTGATAACACATACAAGGCTATTTTACATTCTTGACTCTTGTCGTGTTATCAGACAAGAAGCCCTCAGCAGGATGCGGAAGCATCAGACTATCTAAGAAGAGTTATCTAAAAGTGGTGAGAGAGGAAGGGGTAGAAGAAGGCCATTTCTGACTTAAGACATCACGTGTGCAAATCCACAAAACCTCATGTAAAAGCGTGCTTCTTCAAAACACAGAAAAACACGCAATGATTTACTTTGATGACTGCGAGTAAGTGAGCACAGGTGCCGTAACGAAGGGAGTGGCACCTTCCAAAACCAGAGCCTTTATCCACGTTGGATGGCCATGTCTCAAAGCCTTTTCCAATGCTGGGAGGCGTAAAGAAAGTAAAATAATGAAAATAACAATGATAATAATGATATTAATAATAATAATAATCAAAGCAATGTTAAAACATTGGTTTAAATTCATTATCTAATTTCAGGTTTTGTAACTCACCCCCCTTAAGAAATGATATCCCAGTTTGCTCACATGTCTTCCTCAAACAAAGAATAAAAGGAGGAATATTGTCAATTCTATTTGAACAAATGTTTTAGTAATTATTTTCCACAATCAAAAATACTAATTATTTAAAAGCTTAACTCAATGGAAATCATGATACTATGGAAATAAATCACACTTCACATATCATAACGCCCTCTAGTGGTTAACACAAACTGAGGGAATTTATATGTGCATATACTTTCTATAACCATGTACAAACATTTGCTGATATAATTAATCACTGATCAGAACAATTTTCAGACAATATATATATATATCATACTCATAGCAGGTATATTATAATATCGATAAAACAGCAAGAAGCTTCAGAAACATTCAAAATATATTATTGATTGTATCATTATTTCCCACACCCCACAGGGAATGTATCATTGTGAAGTCAGGGGGGCTCTGTTGACATGTTAGAGACCATCGAGCATAAAACTGCGCACTCATAAAATTTTAGGACAAAGCAACATCTCCGAGGTCTATTTTAGAAAAAAGATTCCTTTCAGCAAAGCAGAACCTCAAAGAACAGACAGAGACATCATGAAGCCAAGTAAATTATTGCAAAGTCAAGGGATGTTTTTTTGCAGCTCTCTGCCGTGACTGTTTCTGATGCCAAACTCTGCTGGAATCCATTTGGTCTTGTGTAAGCAGCTGGATTATCTCTGGTCTCCATGTTCCCAGTGTCATATTATCACATGTTGGTATTGTACATGATACTGCATAAATAGTCTCAGGCTAATGTCTAACACAGACTGCACTAGACTTCAAACAAATAAAACTGAGGCTATATACCTATAGATTTAATTTCATCATAAATTTATGGCTATATATTTTTTTGATTGTGTGTGCAAACATGGGAGTGTAGTTGTGTTTTTCTGTGTGTGCAACGTAGCTAAGATGTGTGCACGTGTCATTTAACCTCGGCCGCAGTGGCTTAGCTTCCCGTCTACACCTACGTATGTGGAAAACGGAGGTGAAAGTAGCAGAGACGGAGTAAGCTGCGCTTCCTCTTGTCACTAGCGCTGCTGTTACTTTCCGTCCTGGCAGACTTGGTCCTAGCCCTGGTTCTGCCCACCTCCTCCACTCTTTCATATGACCTCTGACCCCTGGGGCCCCACATCCTGCTCACACCACGGTGCTTATCCGATTGATAGGCTTGGATTTGGAGCTGCCCCCTGTGCCGGTCGCCTGTCCAGCCCCCGTCACCTGTGGCCCCTGCTGAGGCTGCCCTGGGTGCTGGGGGGGGTGAGGGGAGAGAGGTGTAAGAGGGGTAAGGGGGGACGAAGGGGGGGGTAAAGGGGAGTGTGGTGGGGGAGGGGGGATAGAAGAAAGAGGTGGGTACTGGGGCAGATACGGGCCGGCGGAAGCTGCGTGATGTGCACTGACGGTAGCGGACGGTAGGTTGTGGGGCAGGGTGCCGAATATGAAGTGTGTTTGATGGGTAGAGTGGCTGGCTGGGTGCGGCGTGTGTACGTGTCCGGGGTGGGTTTGGGAGTGTGCGTGTGGGTGCGGGTGGGAGTGTGACATGGTTAGTGGAAGTTTGGTACCAGGGCCGCCTCCCCCTCTGACAGAGTGTGTGGATTGTGCGTGGTACAGGGCAAACTGTGGGTTCTGGGAGTGTTGGGAGTGAGGAGAAAGAGGTGGGGGGCAACCCACCACCATGTTGGTGTAACGACCCACAAGCCCATGCTGGGAAAGCTGGGAGAGATGGGCCAGCTGTGGGTGCTGACCGTGTGGGGGGCCAAGCGGTGGACGACAAGGTAGTGGGCCTCTGTGTATAGTATGAGGTGGGGCACTTTGCAAAGGAGGTGGAACGGGCTGGACGTGGTAGCGATGGTGATGGTAGTAAGGTGGAGGTGGCTGCACGGTGCCCACGTGACAGTACTGTGCATGTAGCGCCTGGATCTTGGAGGGCCCCCCATCCAGCTGGCACAGGGATGAAGGGGAGAGAGGAGGGGGCCCTCCAGTAGTCGGTGGGGGGACAGGTGCGGGGTACGGTGGCCCCGGTGGTATAAGGGGCCCCGGTGGTTTGGCGCGTTTGCTGCCAAACAGGGAACCCAGGAAGGAGCCGCTGTTGTTGGTACTCCCCCCAGGGCCGTTCCCCGATCCTGCTCTCTCTACACTGCTGGAGACTCCCCCAACTCCTGTCCCAGCAGTGGTGTGTTGCTGCCCCGGCCCACCCCCCACCCCCGTTCCGGGGCTCAGGATGGGGCGGTGAGGCCGGAAGTCTTCTGTTCCATAGCAACCAGGGACCACACCTGGCACCGAATAGCGCTGGTGAGGCTGTGGGCTGCTAATGATGGATCCCTGGGAGGATAAAGCATCAATGTGGTTTAAATGAATCATCGGAGTTCTGGCAAAACATCGACACGCACAGCAAACACTGGAAGGTAAAGATGTGCTGGGGGAAATATGAAAGCAAACAGCCGTGCAAAGGGTTTCACTTCAGCCACATGTGGACGCATGCATGCGCTTGTTCACAGTACTATACACACACTCTGCATGCTAAGGAAGAGTCAATCTATAGCACTAGTGAAGAGGGGAGGATGCTTGTTAAAGGTTTACAGGTCTACATCTATTCTGTGAGACTTACTTCCATGGTACTGTCCAGAGAACCAACACTGTTCCTGCGACCACGTTTCCCTGCACCCCACCAGGAAGAGTCAAGTTAGCAAAAAGCGAAAGAGTGGAATGCTTGAATATAAACTGCAGAAGGTGCGTCTGAATGACAGCGAGCGGTAGAGGAAGACGTAGCAATAGAGCAAAAAGTCAAACTCCTGTTGAAGCTCTGCACCTGTTTAAACCCAGATGATAGGAAGGACATAGAACTGAACCCATCTGTGATCTCACCTGTATCTGATAGGTCCCTGAGAGATGAGCTGAGTGCTGTGCGTTTTAAACCCTCTCCTATTGAGCAGTTGTCATCAAAACTTGTTCTTCCCAAGGTGCCATTCACAACATCACTCTTCACACCTCCTCCAACCACACTTCCACTTAGCAAGCTGGGCCGCATAACACCTTTCTGTTTCTCCAACTCCGCTGTAAATAAATACAGAAGACAGAGTGCAATTCAAATTGAGAGAGAGCGAGAGATGAGGTAAGAGGATGATCTCTGAGAATGAGTCACATTCTGTTCATCAGTTAACGTGGAGGTCACAGTGATGGCCAGTAGATGGGGGTGCTTACATTCCACTCTATACTTCTCCATTTCCTGCACTTCAGCTATACTCTCCCTGAGGTCACTGACAAAGCGGGTGCGGTCCTGCTGACTGGGTGCCATGAACACGATAAGGACTTTCCTGTCCCCACCCAGGACAGCTGAGGTCAGACGAATACCGTGAGGGTAGTCTAAGAGAACCAGAGGAGTATTAGTGCCACTCGTGCCATATTTGTGAGGGAAGAAATACACAAAAACAGAATAAAGAATATATTCACGCTGCAAAAGTAAAGATGGTTTCTTACATGAATTCTGAAACATGTGCACTTGCATTTCAACCAAAGGGAAAGATTGTCTGAAGCTGTATGTGACGGAGGTTTTCTTCTTCTGGAATATCTTCGTCACCTGAGGCACAACATAGAAATGATTATGTCACATATACTGTGAGTTTGAAACATAAAAGGATCTATCATATATGAATCAATGATCAGTGTCTGTCTTACCACAAGCAGGTCATTAAAGAGGAAGACCTCTCGTTGATGCACTCCTGTTCTTTGAGGTCTGTTAGGGTCCGGCACCTCATAGAGCTGGCAGCAACACACCAGCCTACGATGGGGAAGCGACAGAACCTGTACAGAGAACACAGTTACCAGAGTTGCCACATACATATAAATTTGCTTAGTTAACAAAAGCTAAAATGCCAAACTCACAGGCTTCTTGCCAACAACGACCCTTTCCACTGCCTGCACTTGGGACACATGGTCATCGTTGGTCCGTAGCTCCCACTTCTGAATGCGCTGATAGATCCCAACCAGTAGGTCCCTGGGTATATCCTGACCGTTGTCTACACCTTGGATGGAGACAAGCGAAGAGGTTTATTATTTGCAAATGATGAATATTGCTTAACAAATGATCAGTGCAAATCACATTATAATGTTATGCAAAGCGTGCCAGTGACCTCCTTTCTCATATTTTGTAAGATATGACATTTTTCATTTTGGTTATCCTTAAACACAATTTCCATAATCATCATCAAGACATTCCAATGTGCATTTTGCATAAAATGAGCTATATTCACTCATAATGCAAATCTATGTGTTTTCTGTGCAGCAGCACCTCTCAAATTCTTGATGAAGTCCTCTAGTTTCATCTTCCTTTCAGCTTTGACGTTGGGGCTGTACATGTCTGTGTTGAGAAGGATGATGGCAAAGGCCAAGATAAAGATGGTGTCTGGGTTTTGGAACTGGCGGACCAATGTTGGGTTACACACACAGTACCTTTGACTGCATGAGAGACAGAAACAAAGTTCAAACATTAATCTTTAGATAATTATTCTGCAACAAAATAATTCTGTATCTACAGTAAATCCAAAGTGGCCACGGCATCTCAAACCTGAAAGCTTCTATCAGCCTCTCCACCTTTTGGGCTTCTCCCTGGACTTTAATCTGAGCCTGGAACTTCCTCAGGGCATCATCAAGGTCCATACCTGAGAAATCCATCTCATCCACCACACAGCTGAAACACACAGAGCAGAAGTGGTACTGTAACCTCTCCTGTTCCACACCCTGAGGCCTCAGTAACATCCAACATTCCACACAGATCTTTACATTGCACCTTTTTACGACAAAGTATCTTTTGCCATTGTGCCATTGTGCTTCATTTGTGTATGGTGCATTCATGTGTCACCTATTTAACTTGATTGCAATACTGTTTGTTCCAATGACTTGACTCATTCAGTCACTGATTTACACTATGAATCAATAAATAAGTGATTGCAACATATAATTAAAAACATCCATTCATGAAAATTAATGTTCCCTGCTAAAAAGAACATTGATGTGTTGTTAACCACAAGTATTGCACATAATTTGAGGTATCAGGAAGTGAAATAGCACAATTTGTATTGCAAATGTGTTGTGCAATCAGTTCATCAGCGGCGTGAACACATTTGCTGACTCTCTGTGGGAAACTTCATGGTGATTAGTTTGATGATGGTTTTTATTTTACAAGTCTATAAAGACTCCTTGGACGTGCTTTTAATTTTGGTCTTAACTCTCATACTCACTCTAAAACATCCTTGTTGAATTGTTTCTGTCGGTTTCCAAGGAACTCTCCGATCATCTGCCTGCTCAGGCCCTTCCTCTCCAGGATGAACCGTGCAATGCCAACAGGGGTGTCTGACACGAAGCCTCTCTCTATCAGGTACTGGATTCCTTTCTCAGGCTTCCTATGATGAATGAAAAAAAAATGACACTTCTCTATAAAACATTACCAAACAATTGACACGTGTGGTATCATTAGGTTCTCCTGTCCATTCATAGTTCAAGCATCTTCACGATCTTACTTGTTGAAAAGGTTGAGACCTATACGGTACTGCCGCCTTTGCACCACATCACTGTTGAACGGTGGAGAGTCCCAGCTGTGGCGGCTCTCTCTCTGGTAGGTCTGCTTGCCCAGAGGAGGCAGAGGTTCCCTCAGGCTGTCCTGCGACGAGGAGCCGGAGCTGCAGTTGACCGTCTCATTAGAGTTGGTTGTGGAATTAAGCGAGTCGTTGTCTCCGTCAGAACAGCATGGCTGCTCCAGACCACCAGGGGGCAGAGCTGTCGAGGAGGAGGAGGACAGGGGGGTGGTGGGCGGCTGTTGCGGGGAGGAGGAGGACGAGGGCGTGTCGGGATACTGGTGGTGGTGGATAGGGTGGTGGTGATGGTGGTGGTGTGCCACCTGGTGAGGGATGTGCGTGGGTATTGGTCTGCCAGGGGCCCGGGTCTGGCCCTGTGCGGCTGCTGTGGAGGAGGGGCGGGTGCCTGTGTTAGGGGAGTGTTTGAGGGTTCCCTGAGGGGAGCCAGCCCCTACCCCAGACTCCTGCTCGTAGACCAGCTGCCTGCTCAGAGAGCCGCGGTCCGAACGGTCACTCATGTCCACTGAGCTGTCGCTGGGCGGCTCGATCGTGAGGAGCGGCAGATGTGCACCCCGTAAACGATAGTCCCGACACTCTGTACACGGGGTACTGCGGCGACTGTTACTGCTGCCCCCTCCCTCGGTGTCCCTGCTGTCTTCGCGTACACCAACGCCACCACCTGGGCCCCAGTACTCCGTGTCGGTGCTGCTGGGGGCCCGGTCCAGGGACAGCGGTGAGGAGGGCATGCCGTCGTCCATGTAAAGGGTGACGTCACTGTATGAAGTGGCCGTGCTGTCCCCGTGCATGCTGAGTCCTCCCCCACCACCCCGGGCTCTCTCTCCCAAACCTCTCTGCGACGAGGGGTTGCTGCTGCTACTCCACACACACTCTCCAAAGTCTTCGCTAATCCCTCCACCTTCCCTGCTGCCCTCCTGGGAGTCCTCGCGACCCGCGCGGCAGGTAAGGGCGTCGTCTATGGAGTCAGCTAAGGACTTCACCTGGAGGGGACAGAAAGTAGGAGAGGAGACATGGCATTAGTCTCACATTTCTCTCTCTATTTATGAAGTCATTTGACATGTTTGTGTTTTTGTTGCTTACCTGTTTTGAGAAAGAATCTTCTAGGTGGGTGTAGTCTCCTGGGCGATCTACGTCTGGGGAATGAGGCGGCCCGATGGCGACGCTGTGTGTGAAGTTGGTCTGGGTCTGGGCTTGCTGCTGAGGTTGTCGCTCGTCGAAAGAATACTGTAGTCTCATGTTGGACAGGATGATGCGACGCGTCATGCGGCTCTCTGAGGCAGAGCTTCGGAGGCGCTCAAAGTTCTTGTTCATGCGATACTGTCTGAAGGCCGTCTGAATGATCCTGGCTGCTCTGCGACTTACAAAGGAGCCACCATACTTCCTCTCCAGCATCTCCACCTGGCAATGTGGTGGTGGGGACACGAGAATGAAGACACAGAAAAATACACTAAGAGACAAATCTACAACAACAACAAAACCAGCTGCAACACAACTGAGCAACCTGATACCTTCTTATCCTGCAGATCTGTTGAGAGCTCGTAGCTGTCAGAAAGTGCTTTACATCTCTTGTTTTCTTCTTCCTCCTGCTTGCGGAGAGCCAGACTGGCAGGTTGGTGACGAGATCGCAGTGCCCAGGCCAAGCTGGAGGGAGTGGAGACAGGCACGCACGAGGGGCCCCGGGGGCCAGAGGGAGCACCACTGCTGTCACTGTACCTCTCTGAGCCGCGCAGGTAACACGTCTGGCTGAACGGGCTGTCTTTGTGGGTGCCGGTCTCTGGACACTGGGATTCCCCTTCCACACTAGAGGAGAGAAAGAGCGTCAGGGCAAAAAGGTCACACCAAACAACGCTGAACAGAGCGAATAGAGTTCTGATGTAGCTCATAAACGTGGGACTCACAGGTAGACATTAGAGCGTCGAGGAGCTAACCATCTCCTAGCGGAACTCATGATGGGTGAAATGGAGCAGATTCAAAAGTGTATATAAACTTTCACCTTATCTTCTTTCTTCTCTCTCTCTCACTCACACACACACACACTCTCTCTCTCTTTCCTTTTTACCTCCTGACACTTTGATTTGCAGCCTCTCCTCGCCTGTCAGCATATTGAGGGAGTCACAAACCACTAACGCGCTCACATACCTGCGACACCATCCTGACTGGAAAGACCACAGTGCTTCATTCACCAGCAGATGTAAAACAGACCCCTGCAGCCCTGAGAACACTTATACAATATAGTGAAGGCAGAAAACACCGCAATCAGTCACTCTCACTCTCACTCAGTAATGCTGCCACTCATTGGGGGGAAAGGCAGCAGTCAAGAGTTGCAAGCAAATCACAAAAATAGTTAGAATGAAAATGGAATAATCCTCCGGTCTGGTAATCCTCCAGCGTCCTGCTGTGTATTTTTGCCCTGACAAACATCCCCCCAGAAGCCTTTTAACCAGTGTGTGTTTGGGCAAAAGCTATGGTCACGTGCTCCTGCCTACATTTCCTTCTGGACTCGGCCACGCCCTCTTTTGGTCAGCTGTGCCCTGTCCCATAACAGGACAGAGGAGGGGGAAGGCCGGGTCAACTTAGTGTCGAGGAGGCATTCACATTCATCACACAAAATGGGACAACTTGGCAGTGTAACATTCCTATTAGGTTTTTCCGATTTGACATGGCGGCGGCTCTATTGCAGCTCTGTTGACTCTATATGGTCATATTGCTCAGAGTGGGTAAATCTAACGTCCTCCTCCCTCTCTCCTTCTACTGTGTCTGTGTTCCGCTGGGTCATGGGGACTTCCTGTGTTAGTGTTTCGCTGGTAATAAAAAAAACAAGGCAAGAAGGAAAAGGCTTTGTGCCGAGCAAGGAAACAAACTTCAACATATTTCAAAAACCACAGCATCATCAGGAAGAAATTTCAGTTGTTGCAGTTGTGATGCTGTAGCTGATACTGATAAGGAAACGCTGCATATCAGCAATCAGTGGAGAGGAAGGAGAGGAAAATGTTGTACAACGCAGCACCTCTCTGCAGGACTTCCTGTGCTTTAAAGTTACACATGATGGCGCACAAATTACTGCTGAATCTCATGGAAAGCAACCGAGCACACGTCCATTATGTTGCACAATACAAGAATCATACAAGAGCAGCTCAGGAACTACAGGGAAGTAAAGCAGCTAGTGGAAGCTGTTTTCAATATTCAAGGCCAAAGCAATACATTAACATTTATACCCATGGAATTCATCAGAATACCAACACATTTTTGAGCATTTACTGGCATCAACTTGTTGCTCTGTGTCCTCTTTTTCTCCACGCAGCGTTAAACATTCCTCCTCTTCTGCTCCTTAAATAGAGAAACCGAGAAGAGGGAGGGGGTTGCTTGGTGACTGTTGCTGTGGGACCTTTGTGGGCGGTGAGGCAGTTGTTAGGATGAAAATTGCAGTTGCCATGACAATGTATTTACTGTTACCACCATTGAGGTGGGTGTTGAAGATGCTTCACAGGTTGTGAATGACATTCTACTTAGTACTTGTGCTGTCAGGAAAACAGTGAAAATGAAGCGCACAGCCGCAGCAATGTCTCAACCTGTTAGTGTATGGAAATGGAAGACTGGGTAATTGTGACAGGGCTGTTTACGTGTTCTCTTACAAAACCCTGTTACCGTCAGAGCTGCTCATGTTGTGCCTTTCAAGGGATGGAAACACGAGCGTCTCTGTTCTGTGCCAACAGGTAGAGACACAAGCAGCGACACAGCGTCACTGAAACCTCCCCGCCGTGCACATCAGCACGAGCAGATGGCATTTCTGTGTTCGAATGAGACTCAAACCAAATTCAACCCAAAAGCGCAGGAAACTCCAGATTGAAGAGCCACGAGTTCTGATTCATAAATCTATCTCTGGATATTTGAGGTTACCTCTTAAAAGATCCTGACCTCCATGTTCTTGTACTCTCTTTTACTTCAAACTTCCTAAGAAGAAAATGGAGACTCCACTTTCTGAAAGGAGGACTGGGCATTACGTGACTGTATCCATGGTGATTTGCACTTATTGAGTCTATATACTGCAGATATAACACATATTTCAGCCCTGCATGTCTGCTTTTGAGTTTTCGAGATTTCCACATTGAGAGACGCTCATTAAACTGTCCAACTGTGGACATTATTTAGACTTAATGAATTCCCCTGTGCAGCTCATCTCTAAGCGTGCATGTATTAAACAGGATTTCATTTTCCTTGGCCGGAGGCATGGAGCAAGGTGGTGGTAACAGACAAGGTGGGATGATATACGAGTGAAAAGTTTGTTGTATAAAACATGAGGGTGGCCATATCACACCTGGCATCTGCACCTCATTACTTATGTAAGAAACCCTGTATTCCTGTTACAGTGCCAGGGGAGAGTGACGTCTCGCTCTCTCTCTCTCTTTCTCTTTCTCTCTCGTGCGCCGTACACTCGTAAAGACCAGCGGCGACTTTCCCCACTTCCCATAAGTTAACAATCCAATAAACAGCAGAGACCTCAGTGACAGTGAGAAAGAAAGTGACAAAGAATTCTGACAAAACAGCGTGAGAAGTGCAGGATCGGCCCTGTATAACCTTCTGCCTCTCTCATTTAATATTGATGTGTGTGTGTGTGTGTTGGGAGTGTGTGTGAGAGAGCCGGCAGTAAGTCTAACTGTGCCCTGGAAACCACAGCGGGACATGGAGGCATGGAGATAAACGTCTCTGCTGTATTCTATGACGAAGCCGATACCTGCATCGATCTGTGTGTTGACTCCTTTCTACCCTAGACACACATACACACACACACACTGACACACAGCTATTATCTCTAATCACTCCTAAGCCCTTTCTCTCAAACTGTTTATGTCATTTTTTACGGCACAACAATACACCATCGGGTAATTAGATCAGTTTGTATGAGAATCCTGTCAGACGAGGCTCAGGGTGAGATATTTACTCCAGTGATGTGATAATATTTACTGTTAATTTGTGAACTCAAATTCTTTGTACCACTGAGTATGAATGCATGTTCTCTTTTGCCACACGTGACCTTGTTCTTTCTAACGGTCAAACAATCCGGATCATTCATGGCTCTGAGCATTCCTCCTCCGCCAACACTCCTGCCACTTCACTGTCTCAATCTGTGAGTTTCCCATCACACACACACACACACACACACTGTTCACTTCTCTCTCTCTCTCTGTGTGACCCAATGCCTCCGGTTCAAAGCTTCGGCACAGGCTCACACTTCAACCAGGGGTAAAAACCCTGTATTAGTGTGTTGTGTGCATAACGAATGGCTGACGTACTTCAAAACCAGCATTGTGGTTGACCTAAAGCCTTATAAACATAAATGTATCTTTCATTGAACCATGTGATGGAATGAAGAGTAGTAACAGGCAACATAATATAAACCCCTTCATGAGAAACGGATTAGAATTAAAGTAACTAAATCAGCAAAACCAACATAAACATCCATCATATGAGTTTAACTTCTGCTTTTCTTCTTTGTCATGCAGTTAGTAGCCTGTTATTTAACACGTGATGTCATTATTTTGAAGACTTTTCCTAGTTACAAAGTTGAAAATGAAAGCTGTAAATGCCAGACCACAATGACAGCTGAGAACTGTAGTGATAAATATGCAATAAAACATAATTTCGGCCTTGTGACATCACGAGTTTAGCATCTACGACAAATCAATCAAATTCCCCAAACGCGCACCTGAATGCGACACAGGTTGCTCATTTGTCATCTCGCTCTCCTTCTAGTTATATTTCTATCTTTAGCAAATACACACACACGCTGGGCGGCATCACTTCATTCATTATCAACACCGTGAAACACACACACACCCAAAAAAGACAGTATTATCTGTCCCGCTGTAATCTCTGTTGGCTCTGAGGTGGTGTCGTTGCATAATACCTACACAGGCCAGAGGTGATCACACTACACACCATACACAGCGGCGTTGGCAAAACTTTCAATGCAGGCGGCCCACAAAACACAAACAATCTCACCTGTTTCTGCCAAACTTTAAAATCTCTTTTGGGATCAATTTCAAGAGAGAAATGCTGAGTTCTTACCATGCTGCCACTGTCAGAGAAAGGTCCCACACTGACTGGTGTAGCGTGATAACAAACACACCCTCTGACTCTCTCTCTCTCTCTCTCTCTCTCTCACACACGCACACACACACACACACTGAATAATGCCGGTCCTCTTTGACTCTCGCTCGCCCTGCAGAGCTGTACAGGCTACATTCTTGACAGTCTTTTGACAAACTTTAAACTTCCTTTCCAGCCACCGTCCCTCCCTCCCTTCCAGCCACAGATCACTGACACATGCACAGTCACGTCCATGACTCAATCACCCACCAAACAAAACCATGTCAAAAACAGAACAACAGAGAGCCAGACGTACACACACAGAACAAGTAGAGTCATTTATTGATGAGATAGAACAAGAATGAATGAAATTGTTTTGAAGTTGTTTCCACCGCTGTGCTCGGGGGAAAGATCAGCAGTGAGTATTTTGAAGTAGCTGACAGGGACAGATGACAATACAGACAATATACTAGATTAAAAGGTTAATGGGAAGGAGGGAAATAGCTAAAACCTGTTTGGCATCATTTCTGAAAAGTGTGCAACAATTCCACGTGACAAAAACAGAGAATTATTACAGAAGCAAGCCTGGAGGGTTGTTTGTTGGTTCATTTGGCTGTGCAATGTTACATAATACATCAAGTATCTTGAGACACAGCGTTTTTGTTGGTGTGATTTCAGTTTTGGCAAAATTCTGTGCTTGAACTCTGAAAGTTAAATCACAAAAAAAGTGAAAGATCTCACACTTGTCTCTGCGTTTACACCAGGAAACTGTTGAATAAAAGCAAAGTTGTCTTTCCTTTGCAAAGCTGATGTTGTAGATACATCAGCTTTGCATAATATGCTAAACACACTGCCAATAATAATAGAGTATATAGTGTGTCTTGTGCAACAGGAAGGATTCTCACGAAGGGTTCTGCATATCAGACAAACAATATGTAATGTAACACCCCTAAAAACATGTAAACAACCAACATATGGATCAATGTTGCTGGATATTCCCAAAGAACATCTGTACCTCAGAGTGTCTTTCACTTTCATTATGCGATCATTATACATTCTTGGCTCCTGTATCTAATATCAGGATTGGTTGAGAGAGACCTTCAGCATCTTCGTTTGTTTGAACACGCTTACTGCATGCTGACCACTGGAGCAGGCACGTCAGTCACTTTATGAAGAATTTATGTCAAAGCAAACTGGAGGTTAAAGTGTAGAAATCCTGACTCAGGTTCTTATAATTCATGTATGAAAGGAAGTATGGGTAAATGGGTGAGGACGACATGCAGAGGTGCGCCGGCAGCATTCCAGCCTCACCGAAACAACGCAAAGCAATTAAGAGCCAAATATATCACCTGAAGACGTTTGGAACTCAAATGAAAAGAGATGGAATGCGTTCAGCGATGAGAGATCTTTATTTTGTTCAAGATTTGATTGACAGGATGTATCGAGTGAAAGAGCTTAAATGAAGATGGCGAGAGACAAAAGAGAAATACAAACGGTTCAAAGTGATATGATACACAAAAACACTTTACGTAACACATTTCACCTCGTAATGGTTGGTGACAGGACAGTATAGATCATAAATGGAGTCTATGAAGCACATCTGACGTGACATGACTCATATAATGTGTTAAAGCACGAGTGACAGCTATGCACAGACAGTGGAGATGGATTCTGACAGCTGAATTCTATGGACAAATTAAGTGACAGATGAATAAAGAAATTGTACCAACAGTCACAGCACGCATGCATGTCCCAGCAAGATGTTCTCCTATTGCACAGCTTGGAGTGAATTTGTGAGTCTTTACACAGGTTAGCAGGTGGAGCGAGCGGCCGTGCGGTCGGTCACAACCATGAGCTCAGCGAGAGGAGGGGCTACTGCAGTCTGAGGCAGAGCAACAGAACTGATGGGCGCCCTCTTCCTCGCCCTCCTCTCTTGGAAAGCAACATGGGATGAGTCAAAGCAGAAGAGGCGAGGAGGCAGCGAGAGAGAGAGAGAGAGAGAGGGAGAGAGGGAGAGAGAGAGACGGGCGAAACAAGGAGAGAACAGAGACAACAAGACAGGGTTGGAGAGGTGGAGGATGAGGAGAGAGAAGAAGACACATGTGAGACACGGACAGCATGAAGTCAAGCAGGCATGCATCCTTCCGGCATCTTCAAACTGTGTGTTTTTTGTTGGTGTGTTTTGTTGAGCGTCACAGCCCTCTAAGGCCATTAGGTGGCAGTGTTGTTGCATCATGCGCTGATGTGTCTCGGGACGCCATCAGTTAAAGAGGACAAACGAGGGAAGAAGACAGAATTCAGCGGGTTCACTTGTGACTCAGACCACCTCGGAGCCGGCTTTATTGAAGACGAGTGTAGCCTCTCGCTCGGAGTGGATTTCAAGCTGATAAAAAAAAGGCCTCACTCCTCCTATTAGTCACAGCAAAGGCTTCAGCTTAGAATTGGGAGAGGTGGGGGTACTGGGGGGGTGGAGGTGGCGGGGTAGTGTGTGTGTGTGTGTGTGTGTGTGAAAACTTGAAGGTGACAGTCATACAGTCTGCCCAGGCTATTACGTGGGTGTAACTGCAGACCTCCGAGGTGCTTTACAGGCTTTTCAGGGGTTCTGTTTGCGGGCGGCGTGCAAAAGGATCTCGCTGTCCGTAAAGATATCTGTTGTACTCACTGCACCTCAGGCCCCGGCTCAGCACCTTACCTGCGCTCCTGCAGTGCGCTTTGGTCAGCGGGGGGGCAGCAGTACTGATGGAGACTGACGAAGCTGTGTACGGTGGAGCTTTTGGGGAAGAGATACGCAGCTCTTCCTGCTGCCGTTGCTGTGGGCGTGCTGGGAGCGGAGACGTGCAGACCGGAGAGAGACGCCGGCCTGACGCTGATGGGATGGCGGAGAAATGGAGGACACACGGAGAAGAGCAGAAAAAACAGACACACAGACAATCAGCGCAAAAGCAAGGGGAGAGAGGGTGGAAATAGAGACAGACAGAGAGAGAGAGAGAGAGAGAGAGAGAGGATTGCACATTCATAGTGACAAATCACAGAGAAGCAATGGTAATACAAGTAATGACGCACACATTCAATTGGAAACAGCAGACAGTAAATGTGTGACAGACGAACAAAATGGCAAAAAAAACAAATCCACAAGTTTTGCTGAGACCAGCTCCAGGTAGCAGGTGTGTGTGTGTGCGCGTGCGTGTGTGTCAAAGACATCCTGAAGATGACAAAGAGTGGTGGAGACGGCAGCACAAACACGGGAGTCAGCTGGATTCGGCTAAAGTCAGGCGTGTTCGATGAGACAGAAGAGATTTGTTGTAGAAATCCTGACTACTTTAATTCCTGCACGGCTTGTCGTGGCCCTGAATAGAAATGTGAAAGCACTTTACTGTAATGTATTCTAAAAGGGCACGTACAACACAAAAAGCTGGAGTTAGAGCTTTTTTCCCCCTCCATCTGCAGCGTGCGAGCGAGCGAGCGAGATGCTGAAGGGCGAGCAGTGGTTTTTGCAGATTAACATGTAAATGGCGGGTTTGTTGCTGGGGCCAGCTGCTGTCAAGGACACGCAGTGCCTGTCATTCTAGCACGGAGACACACTCAGAGAGGAAGAGGGGGAAGGAGGAAGAGGAGCGGTGCACTGAAAGGCCAACAGTATTTCCCCCATTCATCCCAGCGATGCGGATAATAAACAACGCGATTAAAAGGTCGACGGGGTTCTGGATCGGGCCGACCCGAGTCTGGAGAAGGCAGAGGGGCCGGATCACGCCGGTGACGGGGCTGTTCGCAGGAGTAAACGGGTTCCTCCGCGAAGGAGGAGGCGTTTTAAAGATGGAGAGTGTTTAAGGTTATAATCACGTGGGCGGCAGGCTCCTTTTGCTTGGCGCAAGATGATAAAAAGTTCTAATTAAACGAGAATAAGCTGTCGGCAGCTGGTTTTAATATAGCGGCAGGCGGCCTGTGGTAGCTCCTGGTTGGTGTGTGTGTGTGTGTATGTGTGTGTGTTCATACAGATTACATACTGCGTAGGTGACGTGTGCCCCGATGAGGCAGGTTTGAGTTGAAAGTAGCCGCTCGCCCTCAGAGAGGAAACGTAAACGATACAAATGCTTAAAGGGCCTCGTTTGCGTGAAGATGTGAAGAGGAGCAGAGGTGTGTGTTATGTAATCCTCATCCGTGCTTGTACACACACTGTTGTGTTGTATTGGCAAGACTTGTACTTCATCAGTACTAATTAATTCCGCCTTTCCTAGCATCCCTGCAGAGTCGACCGGCTCATCAAGGATCTGATTCCTGAATCCCTGAACACTTTAAAATAGTCACACAAACACACACACACACACACACACACACACACAATGCCCCTTTCTTTACCCTCCACCTACTCCGCCATAGAAAGAGCTAAACAAACATACGACCCCCACACACACACTCACACATTGATATAACAGGATAATTAGTTGAGATGAAGAGGAATGCAGCCCAGTATGACAGGTGTGACACGACGCACTCAAAGGGTCAAAGGGCGTAAGCGAGAGGACACGGGAAGCCGAGGCGCTGAGATGATGCCGTGCATTTAAAAGCGCCCGAGCTGACCGAGGATGGAGGCAGGAAGAGGAGTGGGAGGAGAGAGAGAGAGAGGTCGAATACAGAGGAGGGCAAGGGTGAACGTAATCAAGAGGGAAGGAACGGGGAGAGGAATAATGGAGAGGGAGTGTGTGTTTGTGTGTGTGTGTTTGTAAGGGAAATGGTTGTTGTTGGAAAAATCACCCGCTTCCTCAAAGTCATACAGCGGCGTGGGGGCGGGCGGCGTGTAGGTGAGGCTATGTATAGACCAGCAAGCGGAGCGGGAAGAGGAAAATGTGGCGGCCATCACGGGAGAAACGTCACCTGCGCTGTCGTGGCTGCCCCTCTCTCTCTCTCTCTCTCTCTCTCTCTCTCTCTCTCCCTCTCTCTCTCTCACTGTTTACACACCCGGCCACCTGTTCCACAAAGCAGGGAGGGGCGGGGGGGGGGCCCACTTGGCAGCCCCGCGGGTCAGAGTGCACTTCCTGTTCGCGTCCGCCAAGGCTCTTCTTCTACCCGTTTCAAATCGAGCCGCTCTGCGTTCAGCCGCGCTCTCGCCCGTTGTCTACAGATGAGCGTGTATGTGTGTGTGTGTGTGGGTGCGCCACTGCGTCATCCCCCCTCCAGCATGTGACCCCCCCCCCCTCCCCCCTCCCCCCTCCACCCCCTGACTCCTGCTGACAAACAGACATTTGATAATCACACACACACTTGCTGCATTGTACACTTGACTTAAATGTGTTTATGCCCCACCACCACCACCACAACTACCACCAATCAATCCCCCCCCCCACCACCACCACCATGCCCCCTTCCACCCTCCACCCCCACCCCCACCACCACCACGCTGCCTTCTACTGTGAGCTTGAGTCTCCTGCTGCTTGGCAACAGTGCGGGCTGCCTGTGTGGGCGTTTGGTGTTGAGCGCCGGGCGAAAGCACTGACAAGGAGGGGCACAGTTAC